>NC_090764.1:64028537-64210499 GCF_036898095.1 Palaemon carinicauda | reverse complement strand
ATTTGTAGTTTAATCCGGCATGATGTTAGACGTGGCTTTGTTATTATGGTTACCCGTGAGCGAGTTCCTCAATAAAGCTAGCGCTAATTCCTCTCAGGGCTACCAACGTAGGGTATAAATTCATCTCATTTCACCAATTTAAATGTTATGCTGTTAAATTGCATAGTTGTTTGTATGCTAGTAATGCAAATTAAATAACATAGTGACTGTTATTTTAAGAAAAGAATTCTCTATTTAGGAAGGTAAAATTCAATAAAATTTATCTGCTGTACAATGATTGCGATTATACAACTCAGAAGAGAAGACTGACAATAACAAAATTTTATTATTTTTTTGCTTCCATCAACAATAAAATATTGGTTGCAATTATCACACTTTAGATATTTATCTACGGTGTGCGTAATAGAAAAAGCATTCAGCTTTCGAGAAATATCATTTTAGTATTGATCTAAAATACGCAATCAAAATTAGGATGCTTTTAAAAAACTTTTGCTGTTACTAGCGCTTAGGCCTATATTGTCTTCCATTTGGCGAGTGACCTGGACCTTAGAATCACAATTTGGATCACCTGTCTGGACAGGAAAAGATCAATACTCTGTAATGGGGTAATGACAGTCTCGACTCTAGAGGTTCCACAAATGCGAATGGTGGTCTTCTGATGCCTTGATGGGAGATATCTACAAAGGCGAAAAATCAACCCCCGGATAAAATTAACTATATAGGGCTTGCCACTCAACACACTAGTGGAAGGCAAGGGAAAGCTATGCATTTCTAAATAATCATGGACCAAGGATACTGGGACTGAAATCCAGCTCAGTGGCCATAGCCGAGTGATCTATCACAAGCATCGACTCAGGATCACTAGTCACAAGATCAATATTAGATGATAATTATGATCATCAGTAAGTTATCATTATGGCCATTGTCCTCCATAATTGGAGCCTTAGAAGGTTCAAGATACAAAGGAGTAGGAAGGGGATTATCTTTCAATGCAGAACAAAGGTTACAATTCATACCATTAGTATACTGGAAGAAGACGATTAAGTAGAACAATCTTTTCTCTTAGCTCGTTAATTGCATCTAGAAAGAAATCTCTCCCACTGAGAGGACGGCCACTCCCTACAAAACCCACACAGAGATGCCACAGAATATTGTTTGCCAAAGCATTAGCCACTGTTAAGCATAAGCATAGCACAGATAATGATAAGAACAGTTGTAATGATAAAGAAAAGACACAAAGACCTATAAGTGGAAATCCAGTTTGGATTAAGCAAGTCATGATCATGGAGAGAAGAGGGGAGACCTCTTCTCTTAACAGTGACAAGAAGATGAATGAAGCCCATCGGAAGCCGCGCATGGTGCCGGCATTGGGGTTGCTATGGTAACTATCCATGGTGCAACAGAGCCCATTTTCTTTTATTGTTGTCTGGTTGTAGAAAATGGAACCAAAAGTGTAATTCATTTAAATTCAGAAGTTTATATCCACTTAGGAATAATCATGTATGCTAATAACTCCCACCCACTCCATCTACCAAACCAAATTCCAATGGCTGCCAGGAACTTTGTTTCACTTTATTCATGAGAAAAGTTAACTTGTGGAAGCCCAGGACCTACAAATCCCAACCAGGTCTTATTCTAGGAGAGTATGGGTAGAGAGGGACCTGGAAAACTCGACCCAGATAGATGGAATGCATCTAGGACGTGAAGTAGGAATATTTAAAAGCTGAAAAGTATAGGAATAAAATCTTTATATTGCTATTCTTTAATACTGTCAATCTACATTGAATTGCTCTTGTTAGAAATAAGGGGAAATAAGCCAAGTTTTGCAGTGATCATTTAATAAATCTGTCATATAAAACAATAAAAGTATAGGATAGTACTATAAACTAAAGTCAAGAAAATTAGAACCAATTAATATATATTGTATTCTACTAAATACAAAAAATATTTATATTGGATCTCGGTCTTACCACTATATTTCATGCATATTTTATTCCCTTTATTATAGAATGGTAATGAAGGTATAACATATATGTGTATAGATGGGAGCTGCCCTCATAAACAAGATAAAATATCGAACCTCTAAATGAACAGAGCCCTGGCAAGAGCAGATATGTGTAATACAGTAATATTAAATGAAAAAAAAATGGAATACATATGATAACTAATAACTACGAATGGTCAAAGAAAAGGATGATGCTCCTAGCTCCTCTATTGCGGTTTGTACCTGAGGGAAAAAAGTGTTTTCAGAAACATTCTGTTTTATCAACTAAATCCACTACAGGGTATCAATACTAGTATGTACTTTACAAATCAAGGAAAGACACGGTTTACAGACTGAAGATTCATAGTAGAGTGCTGTATAGTAATTACATAAAGAGAATGTAACTGTTGCTTTGAGCTTTGGATTCATATAACATTTAATAACAAAGAATAGCACACACAAAGAGGCTCGTACAGCATGCATTAACATATTGAATGAAGTCCTCGGGTTACGACGATTCACCGTTACGAACAGGCATCCATAACATACATGAAAAAAAAAAAAAAAATCATTTGAGACAAGATGTTTTTTGTTGATATGATGAACTACTTGTTGGTGAAGAGAACAGACCGTTGTCTGTCCACGGTGTAGTGCTTTACGCGTCACTTGAGCATTACTTTGGCATCTTTATTTGCGATACGCACATGGGATTATCGTGCTACTGTTTTCTGGATATTTTTGTGCCTTTTGTTACTGTGCATCAAGTCTGGAAAACATAAGGGAGACTTTTCTGATGGCTGTGCATCCACGACGAGGAAAGCCATTACGATAGAACTGAAAGTGACCTTAGTGAAGCGAAACAACAAAGGGGAATAAAGGTAGGGATTTGTTATATAGTATATATTACTTATTGTCTACTAGTACTGTATTAGTGTAGGTACATTATTATACTATTACACTATTTTGTCCAACATTAATTCGTCCATGCCTCTTAGTCCCGTGTCTTTTCGTCCGATGAATTTTTATTCCAGTGACTTTAGGTCCAATTTTAAACTCGTTCCAATCCAAGAATCTTTGTGGCTTAATGAACCATTTCTATAACAGTGATATTTCCCTATAAAAGAAGAAAAGGAAAACCCCACTTAGTCCTCAACCTCCACCCGAAAGGAAATTCAGAAGATTCAAGGCTATGGGGGTATGATAGGCCATTCATTGCCTAAAGAAAAATCTAGCCAAATATCTATCAGGCTGAGATTTCCTGTATCCTTGACCAGTGATACAATATTAAATTTATAGAAATTTAGAAGATTCAAGGCTACGGACACTTAAGGCCACGTCTAAGGCCATCCACTGCCTGAAAAAGCCTAACCAAATTTCTATCTACACAGAATCAAATCTTAAAAAAGTTCTAAGTTTAATGTCTCATCAAATTCTTCATAAAGAGAAGTGAAAATCAAAAGCAAATAAAAGATAATTTTATTGGTAGGATATGTTACACTGTGAAAAAAAAATAGAAATAATCTCAAAATATAGATTTATAATCACTTAACATTGGTCCAAATTATATGCACCGCACTTCAAAAATTCTGTTTTCCTCATTGATTTGAGTTCTATTATCAATCTTTTGAGACAATCAGTTATTTTTTTTTCTATCGTGTACAAAAATTAGACTGATCTCCTCAAAACGTTTGAGTAATTTTAACTCAAATAATCCTTCCTCTTCCTACAGCATTTTGATAACTTTCCAAACAATCATATGTGCTTCATCCACTGATCCATTTATAGCAGAATGAACCCCCCCAACTTTATTCATTCTGGGAAGATATTGAAGAATATGCCCGCTTATTAACATTCCATACAGCTATCAGGAAAATAGATGTATCTCTCCGTTGTCTAACACCAAGCACGTCCTACAACAACCATGTAAGTCAAGTCAAAGCAAGCGATGTATTCTAAAGGTATTTCTTCATCTTCTTTTAATTCCTCATAGGCCTTTTCAACCTCTTCAGCGGGAAGAAACCCTAACGCTGAAAAATATCTTATTTTAAGACTGAATTCAGAGTCTTTGTTACATATTTGTTCATGACTTAAATCTACAATTTTTCGAAATATTGATTAGCCCAAATGAAACAAGCATGTAATGATAGATTAAATAGGAAATAATGAATCAAATTACTTCTGAACCGCAATTTCAAAATCTGCCATGAGATCAAGTGGACCTATATTAGGTTGCATAGTTTTTAATTGATTGAAAACTGATTCACATATCTACCTTTTTATTCGACAGTAATGTAAAGACCCGTGGGCAACTGCATCTATTAACTTACACTTGAATGCAAAATACTTAATACCACTGTTCTGGCACAATTTAAAAATGCTCCATCACATGACCTAATGACGATAAGATGCTGCATCCTGAAGAACTCTTTCTGGTGCTAATACTAAAATGCATTGATGATCTTTGATACCCGAATCATATCTTGAAAACTGTTCACAATTATCCAGCTTACCATATTTGTCCGGAGTTTCAAATCCACGACTAGCCACAGGAATAAGGAAACCAGGATTGCTTTTGTCAGTACCCTTGACTAGTCTTCAAAAGTACTTGCATAATACACGATGGAGCTGAGATCAACTACAGGTATTTTCAGTTAATTGCATAAACTTAGTTCCCAATATGCTAAAATTGCCGCCATTTTCTCAACTGCTTGCTTTATTTCAACAACTGCTTTTCTAATATTTAATGCATCTGCAATGGATGGATGAATATCCTCATTCGATAAATAATTTTTGTTGCATTGTTTTCCGTTATCGTGTGAATCCGCATCAAACACAAGCCTTGTCTCACACCTCTAGTATTCTTTTTCATATTAGTAACCTGAATGAAAACGATAGACAATTACTTTAACCTACTACTTTTCTTTTGCTCTAGTTCATTGTATGAACTATTCCATTTGGGATGGGAAAATTCAGCAACTGAAAAACTAAATTTGCAGCATACTATATATTTTGTCCGGTAAAATACCTTACTTAAGAGAAAGGAGAAAGAGAATGTCAAATAAGGCTAACAGAGTAATTAGAAAATGAGCATTTTACCATAAGCTGGCCAATAACATATAATAGTTAAACAAGGCTTACAGGGTAATTAGAAAATAAGCACTTTAACATAAGCAAGCTAGTTACATATAATCAAGACAATAACAGCTTTTACATGGAAAGGAAGTAAATGGCAATAGAAATCCCTTGATAAGATTCATTTTCTAAAACAATCGGACGAAAAGACATGGACGAAGTGACATCGGACAAAAAGACCATCCACCATTTGTATGGACGGTCAGCACTCGTTAATTGCGGGTTCTATTATATCTTCTCTGATTTGGTCATTCGCAATGCAGAGCCGTATAACCGATTAAAAAAAAAATCACATTCGTGATTTTGCAATAAGCACTTTCGCGGCCTCAGACCGTGCTCCTTTGCACCTAACATGCTTTGCAGCATTTCCCCTCTCCACACAGCACAGCATCCCATCTCTCGCCGACTCAGCCTAAGTCTCCCATCATCTCTCGCCGACTCAGCCTCAGTCTCGCATCATCTCTCGCTGACTCAGCCTCAAGTCTCACATCATCTCTCCCCGCGTGTGAATCTCCCACTTCAGTCCTTTTTGTGCAAAATCAAGTTTTGGTGTAAAAAATAATGATGTAAAAAACCTGTACATATCTACATAGAGTGTATAAGTGATTTTAGTCTAAAGTGTGAAACGTACATCATGCTACCCCACGTGGCAAACAGTCAACAGAAGAGTTCCATCCTGCTTCAGACTTACTACGTAGAACTTTGTACGTAAACGTTTAGTGGTGTTGTACCGATAGTTCTTCTTTTTAGTGTATTAGTATATTCATTGTATATTAGTTATTTTATATTAATTACTGTGAAGTACTGTATATGAAATACCATATTTCACAGTAGTAATGTACAGTAGATATAAGCTACACGTACGGTGAGTTTGAATGGCGCGAGTCGACCTCCCGAAAACTGCAATCATTTATGATTTTGACCTTAACTAATTAAGATGTACTGTAATGATATACACTACAATATCAACAAGTGTTGTTAGAAAGGAACAACAGCGTTTGTAGTTACTTTACGGATTACATGTATGCATAAGTGTAGCGATGACTAGCGCTGTGTACTGCACACTTACTGAAATGTTTTAGTCAATTGTGTATAGGCAACGGGCAGTTAATTGGTAGGTTAGGAGTCGAACCACCCTAGGGTTGCAAGTATTCACAGATTCTCGTTTATCACGCCAGTCTCTGTTGCCTAACCCTTTGAATAAGGAGGGCTGCCTATACAGGGTACAGTAATTTATGAATGGTAAAGGATTGTTTTCTGTCTTTTGTAAAATATATACATATACAGTATGCATGCATGTGTCTATGTCTGTATGCATTTACATACAGTATCTTATGTATATAAAATCCCACTTATGACGAAAATGGGGTTACGGCGCATTGTAAAATCGGATCTCATTCGTAACTCGAGGAACTCCTGTACATACTTTATTTTACCATCGTAAACCAAAGGTAATGTTTAATATAACTCTACCATCATAAACCAAAAAGTAATATTTAATGTAACTCTCATGGCACTGCAATACATTTTTCTTCTAAACAGAGACTATTAAGGTTTTAAAATCTCATAAGGAGAGGTAAAAAAAAATAACTTCCTTATCTTTTTTAATTAATGAAATACTGTTGTGATTGTAGTTTACAACTGCAATTGGTATACAAAAATAAAAAGCAGCACAAGAGTACAGTCTACTGTACACTATATCTGAAAGGATAAGATTGATAAAAAGAATAGTCTAACTATGTGTAATTGATACCTATCCAAGAATACAAATTTCACTATGGTAGGACATACAGTCGGTAGATCAACGAGGCTAAACAAGCAATGCCCACTGGAATCAACCAAGACTTCCACGAACTGTAAAAAATAAATTGTAATTAAAACACAATTCAATTGTTTAAAAAAAACTCAAAATCAATCTGATTTTGTTAATTTTTTCTTCAAAATGACCAAATTTCTTATCCATAGATATCAACCATTTATTTAAAAAAAAAAAAAAACACTATCATAATTTACCAGTATTATGATTCCTAGATAAAACCCTCTAAGTTTTTTCTTCAACTTGATCAATAAAAATTTGTTTTCACTTTTATTAAAACAAAGATTTCCGTGCAACTCTTGACTTCACGCAGGTGTTTATAGGATTCTCTACGATAATTGCCTAACTAGAACTGGCAGAACACACAAATAAATGAATGACTGGTGCCAGTCTTTCTTGTTTTGAACTGGCAAATTCTGTTCAATATTTTTTGTACTACAGTACTTATTGAGTTTTCTCCAACTACAGTACCTTGAAGATAGTCAAAAGGGACTCTAAATTCTTTCAAACATCCAAACTTTCTTTCATACAGTACAGATTCTTTATTCTTAGCTGCTTAATTCAGTTCAATTACAACAGCAAATGCAGCTGTTTTTAGTCCACTGCAGGACACAGGCCTCAGGCATGTCTATTCATATTTAGTGTTTGGCCTGTTTTCATCACCAAGCTGGCCAATGTGGATGTGTGATGGTGGGAGATTTTTGTCTGATTGCTCACAGCATACCAGCCTAGTATGAGTAGCATTGAATGGTACAACTTTGATGATCATGGTGATATGCAAACCCTTTCACCATGTTGTAGTATCCCACTCAGAACATTCAGTTCAAATGAACCAAGAAACAACGAACTGTACAGACACGTTAGATATGGCTAATAAGAAAAGACTCAACCCAGAAACATAATAAACCTCATAAATTCATCCGCTAAAATAACAATCAAATCATTCATGCAAAAGACCTACCATGGTAATCAGTTTACTTTGAGCAGATAAAAAAAAGGGTGTCTTAGGGTCAAGTAATTGTCTAAAACACTTTTTAACCTAACCATTCACACAGTATTTATTACAGCCGTTATATGATACAAAAAACCATTACATATGAGTATTTGCTCAAATCTTTATGTCATACGGGGGAAGTCATATACGTCCTTCAAAGAAAGCAACTCTGCTTACCCCATACAAATGGGGAAAAGCACGTTAATAGAAGGAGAAAAAAGTCATATATCACAGAAAATGTTCTTCAATACTTGACTACATTCTATAATGCAGAAGTAAAACCAGAGATTTATAAAACATTGGAATGGAGGATTCCATCATGAACTAAGACTAGTATATCTTGGATATAGATTAAAATTCTACCTAACTCGAAGAATGACAAACAAACGAAAATATATCCTCTAACCTCAATCATTTGAGCAATGCTCTGTTCTGTTTAAATTTTTCGTAAAATGGAATTCAGTTAGTAGGAAGAGATTCTTTTCCCCTTTTTGGAGAATTGGTAATGTTACTCCATCAGGCAAATGTGTTTGTGGTAGCTCTAGACCAGCTAATTTGAACGTCTTTCGGTAAAACGTCTAAATAGGTTTGGTGGAGGTAATAATCTGTTCCTAGTTTGCAATTTGGCTTTTGTAAAGGCCTTGGAGCATGTGATGCCCCTCTCACAATATCCAATACTGTACAGAAATCCCTTGGTCGTAGTCAGGAAGTTTGTTTCACGGACATTGATTTTAGTGCTGTTTTCAAACTCAAACAGTTGGGAGTGAGTGGGTCTTTTCTTAGAATCATTACTTATTTTTAAGTAATAGATTGCAAAGATTATTATTATTATTATTATTAATTGCTAAGCTACAACCCTAGTTGGAAAAGCAGGATGCTATAAGCCCAGGGGCCCAACAGGGAAAATAGCCCAGTGAGGAAAGGAAACAAGGGAAAATAAAATATTTCAAGAGCAGTAACAACATTAAAATAAACATTTCCTAAATAAACTACTGTAAATACTTTAACAAAACAACAGGAGGAGGAATTAGATAGAATAGTGTGCCCGAATGTACCCTTAAGCAAGAGAACTCTAACCCAAGACAATGGAAGACCATGGTACAGAGGCTATGACACTACCCAAGACTAGAGAACAATGGTTTGATTTTGGAGTGTCCTTCTCCTAGAAGAGCTGCTTACCATAGCTAAAGAGTCTCTTCTACCCTTACCAAGAGGAGAGTAGCCACTGAACAATTACACTGCAGTAGTTAACCCCTTGGGTGAAGAATTGTTTGATAATCACAGAGTTGTCAGTGTATGAGGACAGAGGAGGATATGTAAAGAATAGCCCAGACTATTCGGTGCATGTGTAGGCAAAGGGAAAGAACCATAACCAGAGAGAAGAATTCAATGTACTACTGTCTTGCTAGTCAAAGGACCCTATAACTCTCTAGAGGTAGTATCTCAATGGGGTGCTGGTGCCCTGGCCAACCTACTACCTAGATTAGTTGTTGATGGGCACCATAGTGATTATAAGTATGTGATATCTGGTGTCCCTTAGGGTAGTGTTCTTGGCACATTACTTTTCATACTACATACACATGTTATGTAGTTTGGCCTAGAAAACAAGCTCATTGTATATGCAGATGATGCTACTCTCTTTGTCTCAATTCTATCTCTTGGATGTAGAACTGGGGTTGCTGAATCCCTTAATGAAGAGCTAGCTATAGTAAGTGCATGGTGTTAATTATGGAGCATGGAGTTATATCCTAAGTCTATCTATCGGGACTCAACCGAGTTCGGCTGGTACTGCTAGGGTGCCAAAGCTCACCCTCCCCAGTTATCCACCACAGATGAAGCTTCAGAACGCTGAATCCCCTACTGCTGCTACCTCCGAGTTCATTCAAAGCGACCGGAGGAAGCAGCAGGGCCTACTGGAACTGCATCATAATCGCTCGCCATTCATTCGTATTTCTAGCACGCTCTCTTGCCTCTCTCACATCTATCCTCCTATCACCCAGAGCTTTCTTCACTCCATCCATCCACCCAAACCTTGGCCTTCCTCTTGTACTTCTCCCATCAACTCTTGCATTCATCACCTTCTTTAGCAGATGGCCATTTTCCATTCTCACAACATGGCTAAACCACCTCAACACATTCATATCCACTCTAGCTGCTGAATAATTTCTTACACCCATTCTCACCCTCACTATTTTGTTCCTAACCCTATCTACTCGAAATACACCAGCCATACTCCTCAGACACTTCATCTCAAACACATTCAATTTCTGTGTCTCCGTCCTTTCATTCCCCACAACTCCGATCCATACATCACAGTTGGTACAATCACTTTTTCATACAGAACTCTCTTTACATTCATGCCTAACCCTCTATTCCTTACCAAACCCTTCACTGCCCCCAACACTTTGCATCCCATGACGTACATCTGCTTCCACTCAACTCCACCATTTGCTGCAACAACAGACAGACAGTCGCTCCTCAACATATAGATCTCTACATTGACAATGATTCTTTAACTATATACAACTTTAACATTTTAGGTATGATTTTTTATTGCAAATTAACTTTCGAGAATCACATTGAGCCTGTTCTTCAATTGCACAAAATATTTTCTTATTGAAAAAGACTTTTAGATTTTCAGTGATCAATCTTTTCAGAAGAATTTTTTTATTTCTTTCAATTTACCCTGTTTTGAGTATTGTTCTCCTGTCTGGTCTTCAGCTGCTAACTCATCTTAACTCATCCTGAAGACAATTGAGGTGGGTTCAAAATTATCTTCGTATGTACAATTATCCTGCCTTTACCTTTGAAAATTATAATACTGTAAATTAAATATGACCAGCATATGCATAAGGACTCTCTTGAATCATCATATTATTAGCCTGTTCCACTTGCCTTTCTCCAACTTTGGGTGAGACTTGAGGTATGCAAACTTCACTTTTAGTTAGAATTATTTTGCCTACCAGCTCCTTCCAAACTGAAATATCAATAATTTCCTCTTGGTAAGGGGGTAGAAGAGATTCTTTAGCTATGGTAAGCAGCTCTCCTAAGAGAAGAAGACTCCAAAATCAAACCACTGTTATCGAGTCTTGGGTAGTGTCATAGCCTCTGTACCATGGTCTTCCACTCTCTTGGGTTAGAGTCCTCTTGCTTGAGGGTACACTCGGGCACACTATTCTATCTTATTTCTCTAATTCTCCTGTTTTTTTTTTTTTTTAAGTTTTTATAAGAGATATTTATTTTAATGTTGTTACTCTTAAAATCTTAAAATATTTCATTTTCCTTTCCTCACAGATCTATTTTTCCTGTTGGAGCCCTGGGCTTATAGCATCCTGCTTTTCCAACTAAGGTTGTAGCTTAGCAAATAATAATAATAATAATAATAATATAGCTTTAAACTATCGATCTCCAATTTAGAAAGCTTAAAATCATAACAGGATGAACCTGCTATTATTTAGTAGAGAAGGCCAAATGAGGGATATTGGTAATAAGAGTGAGAAATGGAAACCATAGTATGTACAGGATCATATCATGAATATTATAGGGTGAATTATAAAATGGGATAAGAGCTAGTGGGAGAAATATTACATGAAACTCGGTCCCTAGTTGGGCTCCCATAGACAAAGTAGCCATTTACTTCACATTCTTTAAATCTACTGTACCTGGAATATCCATACAAACTTCACCTATCTTGTACTATAGAATCTTTGCCTCTGCTAGTATAACTGTAAAAATCTCAAATAGGTCAAAATTAGTTCCATTTCTGTACATTGTAGTTTTATTACAGACGATAAGTTTCTACTCTGTACACAATCCTTGAACAATAAAACTTGATAGAAATCACATTTGCACACTCCAAATTGACGACAATGGCATGAAACGAGATATCACTTTCGTAGCTGTCATTGCATGAATATTTCATAACATACGTCAGAGGCCGTGGCTTGTGGCGCACTTTAGCTAAAGTGCTCTTTATGATACAAGGGGGCCAGTTAAACAAAGTGATGCCTAATCTCTAGTTTTAAATTTATCAACTAGAGCTGTGGTTTCAGACATATAGCACAATGATTAAAGGGTAAGACTAACTGAAATCCATAGGCCTGAGTCTTCCAAATCTTCTAGTGCTTTGTGGAGCCCAGTTGAAAGTTTGATCAACTAATCTCTCTCGGGGAGTGGGAAGGACAAGGCCAAGCCATCTCCATCTACCACTCAACATGATCACATCCACATATGGCACTCAACTTATCTCTCTTATAGTTTAATTTCTAATCCTGTCCTTCCATTTCACTCCCAATATTCTTCTGAGGGCTTTGTTCTAAAATCTAAAAAATCTGTTAGATATGGTTTCATTGGCACACAACGACTCATGTCCATACAGTAACACTGATCTCACTAAACTGATATACACCCTGATTTTTATATGTAATTTCCAGCAATTTGATTTCCAAATTTTACTTAACCTAGCCATAGTTTGATTTCTTTTTTTCAATTTTTCATTAAACTCAAATTCTAAAGATCCTGTATTAGAGATCAGTTCCTAATTATTTACATAATTCCACCTAATTAATCCTTTCTCCTTCCAATGATATTTCATCTTCCATTGCATATTCCATTCTCTGTCTTTCTTTTATTTATCTTTAGCCCAACCTCATGTGATATTTCATGCATTCTGGTAAGAAAGCTTTGCAAGTCCTGTGGTGTTCTGCTAATCTGTGGTGTTCTGCTAATAAGGACAGCATCATGAGCATATTGTAGGTCATCTAATTTCCAGTTACCAATCCAATCCTTCACCATCCCCAACTGTTCTATGCATTAAAAAATCCATGAGGAGGATAAACAACATAAGAGACAACACATTCCCTTGGAGTACTCCACTGTTTACTGAAAATTCATTTGATAGGACTCCGCTAAAATTAACTTTGCACTTGCTATGCTCATGAACAGACTCAATCAAATTTTCATACTGTACTTTATTCAAGAGGAACTCCATAATAACGCTGAACTCTAAACAAAATTAGCCGGTGCATACTGTCAAAGGCCTTTTTGTAGTCCACAAATGCCATCAAAAGTGGATTTCTATATTCTACATATTGCTGTATATATCTTAAAATGTTATTTTTATAATAAAATAAATTTTTGAATATACTTACCCGGTGATTATATAAGCTGCAGCTCTGCTGCCCGACAGAAAAAATCTACGCTCAAAATCCGCCAGCGATCGCTATGCAGGTAGGGGGTGTACTTCAACAGCGCCATCTGTCGTGCAGGTACTCAGTACTCAATGTAAACACAGAACTCAATTTTCTCCTCGGTCCACTGGGTCTCTATTGGGGAGGAAGGGAGGGTCCTTTAATATATAATCACCGGGTAAGTATATTCAAAAATTTATTTTATTATAAAAATAACATTTTTCAATATTAAACTTAGCCGGTGATTATATAAGCTGATTCACACCCAGGGGGGTGGGTAGAGACCAGCATTAATTGTTTACATTATTATGAGCTAAGGATTTTGTATTTCATTTTAGCAGTTATTCAAAATAACAAACATAAAATAAATAAGTACCTGGTAAGGAAGTCGACTTGAACAATTACTCTGCCTTTTTTAAGTACGTCTTCCTTACTGAGCCTCGCGATCCTCTTAGGATGCTGAGCGACTCCTAGGAGCTGAAGTATCAAGGGTTGCAACCCATACTACAGGACCTCATCAAAACCTCTAATCTAGGCGCTTCTCAAGAAAAGAATTTGACCACCTGCCAAATCAACCAGGATGCGAAAGGCTTCTTAGCCTTCCGGACAACCCAAAAACAACAATAAAAAACATTTCAAGAGAAAGATTAAAAAAGGTTATGGAATTAGGGGAATGTAGTGGTTGAGCCCTCACCCACTACTGCACTCGCTGCTACGAATGGTCCCAGGGTGTACCAGTTCTCGTAAAGAGACTGGACATCTTTAAGATAAAAAGACGCGAACACTGACTTGCTTCTCCAATAGGTTGCGTCCATTATACTCTGCAGATATCTATTTTGTTTAAAGGCCACTGAAGTAGCGACAGCTCTAACTTCATGTGTCCTTACCTTCAGCAAAGCATGGTCTTCCTCATTCAGATGGGAATGAGCTTCTCGTATCAACAGTCTGATATAATAGGATACTGTATTCTTTGACATAGGCAAAGAAGGTTTCTTAATAGAACACCATAAAGCTTCTGACTGTCCTCGTAAAGGTTTAGTTCGTCTTAAATAGAACTTAAGAGCTCTAAACGGGCATAAGACTCTTTCTAGTTCATTTCCAACCCTATTTGAAAGGCTTGGAATATCGAACGATTTCGGCCAAGGGCGAGAAGGTAGCTCGTTTTTGGCTAGAAAACCAAGCTGTAAAGAACATGTAGCCGTTTCAGATGAAAATCCGATGTTCCTGCTGAAGGCGTGAATCTCACTGACTCTTTTAGCTGTGGCTAAGCAAACCAGGAAAAGAGTCTTTAAAGTGAGATCTTTAAAGGAGGCTGATTGTAGTGGCTCGAATCTTTCTGACATCAGGAATCTTAGTACCACGTCTAAATTCCATCCAGGTGTAGCCAAACGACGCTCCTTCGTGGTCTCAAAAGACTTAAGGAGGTCCTGTAGATCTTTGTTGTTGGAAAGATCTAAGCCTCTGTGACGGAAGACTGTTGCCAACATGCTTCTGTAACCTTTGATAGTGGGAGCTGAAAGAGATCTTTCTTTCCTCACGTATAATAGGAAGTCAGCTATTTGGGTTACAGAGGTATTGGTCGAGGATACTGATACCGACTTGCACCAGTTTCGGAAGACTTCCCACTTCGACTGGTAGACTCTAAGAGTGGATGTCCTCCTTGCTCTAGCAATCACCCTGGCTGCCTCCTTCGAAAAGCCTCTAGCTCTAGAGAGTCTTTCGATAGTCTGAAGGCAGTCAGACGAAGAGCGTGGAGGCCTGGGTGTACCTTCTTTACGTGTGGCTGACGTAGAAGGTCCACTCTTAGAGGAAGAGTTCTGGGAACGTCCACCAGCCATTGAAGTACCTCGGTGAACCATTCTCTCGCGGGCCAGAGGGGAGCAACTAACGTCAACCTTGTCCCTTCGTGAGAGGCGAACTTCTGCAGTACCTTGTTGACAATCTTGAACGGGGGGAATGCATAAAGGTCTAGATGGGACCAATCCAGTAGAAAGGCATCTATATGAACTGCTGCTGGGTCCGGGATTGGTGAGCAATATATTGGGAGCCTCTTGGTCATCGAGGTTGCGAAGAGATCTATGGTAGGTTGGCCCCATGTGGCCCATAGTCTCTTGCACACATCCTTGTGTAGGGTCCATTCTGTTGGAATGATTTGACCCCTCCGACTGAGGCAATCCGCCATGACATTCATATTGCCTTGGATGAACCTCGTTACTAGAGAAAGGTTTAGATCTCTTGACCAGGTGAGGAGGTCCCTTGCGATCTCGTACAACGTCATAGAATGGGTCCCTCCTTGCTTGGAGATGTACGCCAAGGCCGTGGTGTTGTCCGAGTTCACCTCCACCACTTTGCCTTGAAGGAGGGACTTGAAGCTTTTCAAGGCCAGATGAACTGCCAGTAGCTCCTTGCAGTTGATATGTAACGTTCTTTGATTCGAGTTCCACGTTCCCGAGCATTCCCGACTGTCCAATGTCGCACCCCAGCCCGTGTCCGATGCGTCCGAGAAGAGAACGTGGTTGGGGGTCTGAACAGCCAGGGGCAGACCCTCTCTGAGGTTGATACTGTCCTTCCACCAAGTCAGTGATGACTTCATCTTCTCGGAAATGGGGATCGAGACCGCTTCTAGCGTCTTGTCCTTTTTCCAGTAAACAGCTAGGTGAAATTGAAGGGGACGGAGGTGTAGTCTCCCTAACAAAACGAACTGTTCCAGGGATGATAGCGTCCCTATCAGACTCATCCACTGTCTGACTGAACATCGTTCCTTCTTTAGCATGTTCTGGATGCATACCTGGGCTTGACTTGTTCTGGGGGCCGACGGAAAAGCCCGAAAAGCTTGACTGTGAATCTCCATCCCTAAATACATTATAGTTTGGGATGGGACCAGTTGGGACTTTTCCATATTGACCAGGAGACCCAATTCCTTGATCAGATCTAGAGTCCACTTTAGATTCTCCAGACAGCGACGACTGGAAGAAGCTCTTAGCAGCCAGTCGTCCAAATAGAGGGAGGCTCTGATATCCGCTAAATGCAGGAATTTGGCAATATTCCTCATCAGCCTCGTAAACACAAGAGGAGCCGTGCTTAGGCCAAAGCACAGGGCTTGAAATTGGTAGACAACCTTTTCGTAAACGAATCTCAGAAAAGGTTGGGATTCTGGGTGGATGGGGACGTGAAAGTATGCGTCCCTTAGGTCTAAAGAGACCATCCAGTCTTCCTTCCTGACCGCTGCTAGAACTGACTTTGTGGTCTCCATGGCGAACGTCTGCTTTGTGACAAAGACATTCAGCGCACTGACGTCTAGCACCGGCCTCCACCCTCCTGTCTTCTTTACCACTAAGAAGAGACGGTTGTAGAAGCCCGGGGATTGATGGTCCCGGACTTTGACTACCGCTCCCTTTTCTAGTAAGAGAGACACCTCCTGCTTCAAAGCTAGCCTCTTGTCTTCCTGTCTGTACCTGGGAGAGAGATCGATGGGAGACGTTGCTAGAGGGGGTTTGCGGACAAACGGGATCTTGTACCCTTCTCTGAGCAACTTCACAGATTGTGCATCTGCGCCCCTTTTCTCCCAGGTCTGCCAGAAGTTCTTGAGTCTGGCTCCCACTGCTGTCTGAAGAAGGTGGCAGTCAGACTCTGCCTTTAAAGGACTTGGTACCTTTCTTCTTCCCACGTCTCCCTTCGGCACGAGCACCTCCTCTGCTGGAGGCTCTGCCACGAAAGGGCGGAATGAATCTGGACGCTGGAGTGTCCATCCTGGGTCTAGACACGGTAGGCAAAGGGGTGGCTTTGCGGGCAGAGGACGCAACCAGGTCATGGGTGTCTTTCTGAATCAAGGAGGTAGCAATCTCCTTTATCAAGTCCTCTGGGAAGAGACACTTTGAGAGGAGCAAAAAGAAGTTCCGATCTCTGACACGGTGTTACTCCAGCTGACAGGAAAGAGCAAAGGTTTTCCCGTTTCTTGAGGACCCCGGATACGAACGAAGCCGCAAGCTCACTGGATCCGTCACGTATGGCCTTGTCCATGCAGGACATAATGAGCAAGGAAGTTTCCTTGTCAGAAGGGGAGATCTTCCTGCTCAAAGCTCCCAGACACCAGTCCAAAAAGTTAAAAACCTCGAAGGCTCTAACACTCCTTTCAACAGATGGTCTAAGTCTGAAGGAGACCAACATATCTTAGAGCGTCTCATGGCTAGCCTGCGGGGAGAGTCTACTAGACTTGAGAAGTCGCCCTGGGCAGAGGCAGGAACTCCCAAGCCGAGAACTTCTCCCGTGGCATACCAGATGCTCGATCTGGAAGAGAGTCTCGCAGGGGGAAACGTAAATGCTGTCTTCCCAAGGTTCTTTTTGGACTGCATCCAATCTCCTAACACTCGTAAAGCTCTCTTGGACGAGCGGGCGAGGACGAGTTTCGTAAAGGCAGGCGTGGATGACTGCGTGCCTAAAGCAAACTGACGGAGGAGAGCGTGGAGCCGCAGATACAAACTGATCAGGATACATCTCCTTGAACAGCGCAAGAACTTTTCTAAAGTCCAAGGAGGGTTGCGTGGTCTTGGGTTCGTCGATGTCCGTATGTGGGTCGTCAATGTGTGCAGCGTCATCATCATCAGAGAGTCCATCATCTGAAAACTGAGGAGGAAGCGGCAAAGGAGTAGGAATCGGCTGGTCAGCTGAGTCCGGCAGCACGGGTGCACGCGTGACTGAACCGGACGCAACGTCATGGAACTGTTGCCCAGTCTGTGAACTGGCAACAACCATAGCAGCGCGGGGACGCAAAGCGTCTACTCCAGACTGTCTAGTTTGCTGTGGGCGAGTAGAGGTAACCACACTGGGTTGCGGAGGTTGACGCACCGCGTCAAAACAAAACAACTTAGGCTGTTGTTGTAACTCGCGAACGTCAACGGAAGGTTCCGTGCGTCGCTGAACGTCAACATGCGGCTGGCAGGGTACACTGGAACGCATGAGTGGCGGGACTCTCACAGCTGGAGTGCGGGAGAAGGTAGCCTCAGCGTCCACTGGACGCACAACCGTGGGTGGTTGTAGGCTAGAGGTTGGTGCAGCGTCAACCTTCTCCCCACGAAAGTCCTGCATCAATGACGTTAACTGTGACTGCATGGTCTGCAGCAAAGACCACTTAGGGTCTAAAGGAGCAGGTGCGGCAACAGACGGTGTTACTGCCTGATGCGGTACCGCTTTGCCTCTCTTAGGAGGTGAGCAGTCGTCGGAAGACTGCAGCGAGTCCGAACTGACCCAGTGGCTA
The DNA here is from genome assembly GCF_036898095.1 of Palaemon carinicauda. Classification (NCBI taxonomy): domain Eukaryota; kingdom Metazoa; phylum Arthropoda; class Malacostraca; order Decapoda; family Palaemonidae; genus Palaemon; species Palaemon carinicauda. Next base: position 64,192,130 of record NC_090764.1, on the reverse strand, counting down.
CAACTGGGCCGTTGGACTTGCGCGGAAGGGACCGACTTGCGCTTAAGAGGCCGCGAGACCTTGGTCCATGGTTTCTTACGAGAAACCTCTTCCGCAGACGAGGAATAAATGGGCTCTCTCGTCTTCGTGTGGGTGGGGCGATCTTGGTTAGATACGCCCGAAACCACGGAGGGAACGTCTGTTCGCTGATTAAAGCCTCTCGAACCCTTTGGTCGTACGACATTGCTTCTCCCCTGGGCTTGGGAGCTTGCAAGAGGTCCCGGACTGGGAGGACGACAGGCACGAACAGACGAACCCTCAAGCGCAACACTATCCACAACACTTTCCACAACACTACCACTCACTTTATCACTACCCACTGCACTCTTGCACTTCAACTCCTTGACGTCTGCCATGAGTTGGTTACGGTCACTAGCCAAGGACTCGACTCTCTCACCCAGAGCCTGGATGGCACGCATCATATCTGCCATCGAAGGTTGTTGAGTGCTAGAAGGGGGATCAGGAGCAACCACTACAGGGGAAGAAATAGGTTGTGGGGCATGAGGAGAGGAAAATTCAACGGAGCGAGATGAACTTCTCCTGACTCTATCTCTCTCTAGCCTACGTGTATATTTCTGGAATTCGATAAAATCGAATTCCGAAAGCCCAATGCATTCCTCACATCGATCTTCCAATTGACAGGTTTTATCCCGACAATTGGAACAAACGGTGTGAGGATCGATAGAGGCCTTTGGAAGATGCCTTGAACAGTCCCTAGCATTACATTTCCTGAACTTAGGGACTTGAGAAGGGTCAGCCATTTTGAATTAGTCAAAGGGGAATTCAAAATCTATCCAAAGTCGTCAACAAATAATCCGATATCAACAAAAGAATGCAAGGATGTATTGAAGATAACGTCTGCAAAGCGAAAGCTCAAAACTAGAAATGTGTACTTCACCAAAATTTGTGAAAACCAATCCAGTAAGCAACAGCGAATTTAGTAGGTCTTGCCGGTGGCACGACAGAGAGAAAATTGAGTTCTATGTTTACATTGAGTACTGAGTACCTGCACGACAGATGGCGCTGTTGAAGTACCCCCCCTACCTGCATAGCGATCGCTGGCGGATTTTGAGCGTAGAGTTTTTCTGTCGGGCAGCAGAGCTGCAGCTTATATAATCACCGGCTAAGTTTAATATTGAAAAATGAAAATTTGGTCAGTACAACTTCTAACTTTTCTAAATCCTGCTTATTCATCTCTCAGATTTTCATCAATCTTTCTCCCCAGTCTCTTGAGAATGAGCATATTACATTTTTATGACAACTGACATAACTAGTTCCCATTCATAAAGTTTTGCCTCTTCTCGCCAAATTCTATAAAATAATCTTGTAAGTATTCTAGAGTCACTTCATTTTCAACAGATATAATCTCAGCAGTTATTCCATGGTATCCAGGGGCTTACCATTTCTTTAGTTTTAATGATACCTTTGACTTCAAACACGCTGAATTCATTTATGGGCCCATCAAGGTCTTCCTCAGTTTCAGGTATATCAATCAAATTATTCCCTTCATGTCTCCTATTCATGGCCCCACTAAAGTGTTCCATCTAATGTTGTCTTTCTTCATCTTCTGTTGTTATAACATATACCATATTACAAAAAAACTTTCATTATTCCGCCCAATAATATTTGAGATTCCCTGTATATCATAAACTAGTGGCTCATTATGCATAATTGCAAGTCTTTTCTAAATTACCACCACACCTGCATTGAAGTACTTTCTGAATAGTATACATACACATATTTTAGCCATTTATTACAGTACTCCTTTTATCAATTTAGCCAAAATCTTGTTTTTAACCCTTTTACCCCCAAAGGACGTACTGGTACGTTTCACAAAACCCATCCCTTTACCCCCATGGACGTACCGGTACGTCCTTGCAAAAAAATGCTATAAAAATCTATTTTTTCATAATTTTGATAATTTTTTGAGAAAATTCAGGCATTTTCCAAGAGAATGAGACCAACCCGACCTCTCTATGACAAAAAATAAGGCTGTTAGAGCAATTTAAAAGAAATATACTGCAAAATGTGCTGGGGAAAAAATAACCCCTTGGGGGTTAAGGGTTGGAAATTTCCAAAGAGCCTGGGGGTAAAAGGGTTAATACACATAAAAATCAATAGTAACAATAAAATAATGACATTTTGCAACCTAAAAAATCAAAGTAATGGTATTTTGTGATTGCAAGTTGCATCAAGAGCAAAGCAAACAGCAAAGTCTACAATAAACTCAGTAGGCTACCTGTTAAACAATCAATGTTAAACATAATCATGCTTTGTTATCTAAGACCTTCAATAATTGTATGCCCTAACTTCAAGGTTTTGCAGCATATCCCGAGTCCTTCCTTTACTGTTCCCTCATAATAAGTGATTGCAAAGCCCCTAAACCCTCTGGTTGTGCAGACACTACAGTTTGTTTGCCATCATCAAGAATGTTAGAAAGTAATTATAATTATCTTAACTGCAGAGATTGATCAAAGGCCTTAATCTTAAGACTTGGTGCTCAGTCCAGGTCATAATTTATTAATAGCAGCTTGATGATCTTCACTCCATTTTTATGTTTTCTATTAACCTTAGGTTGATATCTTTTGTAATTAAATTTTTACTTACATGTATACTGTACTTTAAAATTCTTAGTCCTAATTTTCATTTTCTGTTGTCTTTTTAGAGCCTTTGATTATTCACATTTATATCTTATTCCTTTTTTATTCATTTAAGATTAGGTACCATTTGACAACTAAATGACCACCAGACAAACGCTCAATGCCCATCCACCTGCAGTAGTAGTAAAGAAAAAACAAATAAAAAAACTTACTTTTCCTTTGTCGAGTCACTTGACGTCCATTTCTTTGGGCCCTTATCCTTGGTATGCTGTTTATCTTCCTATGGATAAAAGAAAACATAGTAAGAGTTAGCATACAATAATTTGAAAATTTTTAGCACCTCAAAATCATAAATTTTAAAAGTAATTTGCATTTCTCCTAGCTATACAAACACCCTTCCTTTACTAGGGAAATGCCCATTGAAGAAATTACTAAGAGCTGACAGCTACAGGTGGGATAGGGGTAAGCATCGCTCCCTTGCCTGCTTGCCGAGCCTTCAATTTGATTTTATCAGAGAATTGCAGGGTGGATGAAGTGGGAAGTGAAACCTACTTGACTCAGGAAAAATAAAATTACTTATAAAATTTGTGATTTGTTCCTTCGAGAATACAAACCATTGTCCTTTTAGTAGGGGAGTTATCCTTAGGAGGTAGTTAGTCCCGCTCGCCAAACTGGTTGGCTAACAACCCGGGATCACAATGCTCAGTCCTGGAAGGAGAGCAGACCAAAGGATCCTTACATCCCATGACTCAAAATTAAACAGTGTCACACCCCAGAGATTTTTCAAACAAGAACCTATGTTTCTCCTGTGAGAACACTGTCCCTGTTAAGGTCTATTTTAAAGTAGTGGGTTTGCCTTAACTCTCACACTACTTTTCATAAGGAATTGGGATATTATACACTTCTACTATATCAGTAAAATCACTACCCATCACTAGTGTGCTCCCCTTCACCTTGCGTCCCTTCCAGCTCAATAGCACCATGAGGGCTGACCACAAGGGAGGGGAAAACGAAGGAAAAAAGAAAGTAAACATTCTCACTCTCATAACTTAGACTTATGTAGCCATTGCTTTCCTAGACACGATGCTATTTGTTCTGTTCATGAATGAGTCTCACTAGACCACTTGGTGGGCAGCTACCATGGGTCTTATGGAAAATGTGTCCAAGAACTTGTGGGCGCAATCCCAAATGTGTTATGCCGTAAAGGTGTTATGTTTCTTCCGGATGCCTGCCCTCAACACATGGGCAACCGAGTGGTTCTTCTTTGAAGGCCAAAGTGGTACAAATCCCCCTGACTTCATGAGCTCTAGGATGGGTGGAAGTCAATGGTGTGTTTAGTGGCTCCTTAGAAGCTCTACTGATAATTTCAAGCCAGAGGGAAATGGCATTTTTAGAGATCATCTTTGTCCTTCCTCCCTGTACTCAGGAAGAGGCACTGTAACTGCCACTTAGATGATTGCATATGTTATAGGTAGAGTGTCAAAGGACACTGAAAAAGAATCAAATCTAGAGTCAATGATCAATTGGTTTTGAATCTTTGCTACAATTTCCAGCACATATGAGATCTACCTTCCCCACTTGGAATGTGATACTAAGTACAGACCATGTACTTTGGTCAAAGCTAAAGCTACCCAAGAAGAAGAAGAAAAAAAAAAAAAAAAAAAAAAAAAAAAAAAAAAAAAAAAAAAAAAAAAAAAAAAAAAAAAACAACAACTGTCAAATGAGGCAAGCCTCATCAGTTTATATAAAGCTTTTCTGAGTGACCTTAGTACTCTGGTCACATTTCAAGTGGGGGGGATATGATTTCATGAGGGGGGGGGGACTGTTCAACAATCCAAATCAGAGTCTAAAATTACTACAAGGAAGAGATATCGAATCTTTTCAGCGGGCAATAGCCTTTTGCCATCGACACCGAGGAGTTTCTCATTCGGTAGTTAAACAAGAAAATCTGTAATTAGTGGAACAGAGGCTCCAAGTGGAAAAGTGTCACACCTACGACATTAATCACAGTGGAGGGTCCACTTCGCCTGTTAGACTGCTGTTGAAGACTTCAACTTACAGTTTGCCGCATTGTGGTACCTCTTCACTTGCAGCTAGCACAGGAGATCGTGCCATGTCAGGAGCTCTCAGAACCTCCATTAAGAGACTGAGAGGGTCTGGCTACCATTCCACATGTGGCCACCTCAGTGCCAATAGTGTCTTAATAGTTTATACATGAAAGATCTATTTTAATGTTGTTACGGTTCTTAGAATATTCTATACTAATTATTCACTACTTCTCTTGTAGTGTATTTCATTATTTGCTTTCCTGACTGGGCTATCTTTCCCTGTTGGAACCCTTGGGCTGTAGCATCTTGTTTTTCAAACTAGGGTTGTAGCTTATCTAGTAATAATAATATTGAACTGCATCTTTTAAAGCTGCTGCTTGGTCCAGCTGGCAAAGGGGCAGCGAAACAGTACCTACTTGCTTGTTGACATAAGCTACTACGGTGATGTTGCTCATCAACACAACTGAGTGACCTCATGTTGCGGAAGTGGATCAAAGCCAGGTATGCCTCCTTCAATTACTACAGGATTACGTGAGATTGTTTGTCTTCTGTTCATAGACCTGAAGTAGAGCGCCTTAAAATATGTGCTCCACATCCCTCTCTGAACACATTTGAATAAAAGAGTAACACTGGAGGAAGATCTGGGGTGAAAGTAGTTTGTCGGGACAGGTGTAAACTTTCTTCTTACTTGTCAAATCAATTTTCTTTATGATGATGATGTTATTTTGGTCTAAAATACGATAATGTGAAGCTAGTTTTATGATTAACAAAATATGATTTAATGTTACCTTGCCAGTAGTAAACCCAGCAGGAAAGCATACACAGGGTTGAGACTTAGTCTAGGATAAGGTAAGAATACGGCAGTCTAAGGGGGGGGGTCACAGGGGACGGTAGGTAAATAGGTAAGAATAAGGATCTTAGTTTAAGTTAGCTGGTGTTATTGTGTTTGATTCCCTTTTAAAATGTGTTTTTTCAATCATAACTTTTGAAATTTTACACCAGGTCTGTCCCTACAAACTACAAAGGCTCTTAGGCTCTTGCAAGGTGGTATCTGCTAAAAGGTTCTTCTCCTGGAACCATCAGGACAGATCCACTCGTACCTACAGTGTCACTCTTACTAGTGCATTTGGTGGATCTAACAAATGATGCCAGCTGGTCTTCAGGGTCCATTGCACTGAGCAAAGATGTAGCTCCCGTGCAACATCAGATGCTCTAATGAAGTTAGATGTCCTAAAAGTCTGCCACTGCTTAGCTGTGAGGGAATTGTGGGTAAAGAAGGGCTTTTTCACCCTTCTTAACCTCTGCAATGGAAAGACTCTTGTGTTAGATTGTGTCTATTATCATTCTCATGTAAACAATCGGTTAAGACTTGGGTGGGAACAGACTTTTCTTGATTTACCAGGATCCCGAGATCCCAACTAAAGTCAAGGTCCCTGTGGGTCAAAAGTTGGGTCTGCCTCTGCTAACAGAAGCCAATCATCGTGATACCAAGAAGTCTTATACACATCGTGAGTGACCAAGCTGACACCAGTGTGAACAACTGTGGGGCTGTGGACAGTCCAAAACAGAGGATGCAAATCTGGAATTTCCTCATTCCCAGGATGAACCGAAGGTACTTCTGGAGTTCTGGTGAATTGGAATCTGGAAATAAGCATCCTTCACATCTATGGACAGAAATAAGTTGTCCAGATGGGACAGGTCAATGACTTGCCACCAGACAGCTTCTGTACCAGAAACGAATTCCAGTAAAACCCAGTAGAAGAGGCCTCGACCTCCTCTATCGCTTTCTTTCCCAACATCTTTGAGTCCTTTCCCTGGAAAACCATGTCTTTGTAGTAGCTGTTCAAGTATAATTAGTGGCTCATTGGAGATTGAGACACAGAAGGGCAAGTCCGTGAAAGGGAAATGGTATCCTACTTGCAGTACCTCCACAGTCTAAGGCTCTGCCCCTTGGAATTGCCAACTTGTAAGACGACTTTTCTGGTATCCCAAGCTGCCTTGGAGGTGAGCTCTTGAATTTTGCAGCTGTAGTGGGTGGCTGCTTAAAGGTAGCAGCTCTCGTGAAGGAGGCCAAACTCCATTTTTGCCTCCACCTCTCCAGGTGGAAAGAGGGAAGCACTGCATAAGTGGTTTCTCAATAACGAGTCTGGAGGCCACTTACCTCGCAAACTTATTGACCACTGCATCGCAGCATTTTAGTAGCCAGGTGCTCCACTTCTTCTTCTTCTTTGTCTATATCTTTTCCCACTTCTATGTGGGGTCGAGGTTTCTGGTCAGCTTTCTCCATCTACCTCTGTCCCACACCTCATCACCGGTTAACCCCTTTGATCGAAGGTCATCCTTGATACAGTCCACCCACCTTTGCTTTGGTCTCCCTCTCCTTGTCGTTCCCCGTACCTCCATTTCCATTACTCTCCTCCCAATATACTGTTCATCTCTTCTCATGACATGACCACACCACCTCAGTCTACTTTCTTAGATCTTATCCGATAGTTTTCTAACTCCTGTGGTACCCCTAATTACCTCATTCCGTATCTTATCTCTTCTTGTCACCCCACACATCCATCTCTACATTCTCATCTCCGCCACATCCATCTTCTTCTCTTCCGTCTTCTTTATTGCCCACGTCTTCGCTCCATACATCATTGCCGGTCTCACAACTGTCCTGTGTACTTTACCTTTCAACTTAACCCCTATTTTCCTGTCGCACTGGTGTACCATATTATTAGCTCCTCATAATGTTTGCGTATCTTAGAATCTAATACGTCTTCAGATACCACAAAATATGAGCGCGTGCTGGACCAGTGGTCAATCTTGGATGTAGACCATAACACTAACATTGCAGCTACTTCCATACTCCTGACATCCATTGCAGCTAAAGTCAACAGTTGCTGTGCTACTTTCCGTTAGTCGGCCCTAAAGTCAGCGTCACTACCTCTGGGTCCAAGGAGGAAGGGGAGAAGGATGTTTTCCCTCTGTCACATATAGTTTGTCTGGTTTGAGAAAACCAGAGGAATCAAACTTGGATGAGCAACATGCCCTCAAGGAGTCTTTCTTGATGGACAATTGTGCCTCCAACTTCTGTTATCATCTTTTTCGTTTACCATTACTAAGGCAGTTCAAGAGTGACTTCAAGCCTTGTGGACTGGTGAAGAAGGTCTGCCTCCCTGAGAAGGACACCTTTGGAGCCTCGCTCAGCTTGTTGAGCATTCTAATCCTGCCCAACACTCAGGAACGATGACTGCTTCAGGCTCATTCACTGTTGGTTCCAAAGGTAATACCTCGACAGACCCCAGTGAGTCAGTACCACAGGAAGCCAGTTAAGGTTCTGGGAGGCAAGCCTTGGTTGCCTTCAACCAATGCGCCTGGAGACTCCGGATCTAGACTCACTTTAGTTGCTAGTTTAGGTGTAACCTGCCTATTTGAGCAATATACAATCTCAGCGCTCTTAATGGAGATGATTGTGACCATGACTTTACCCTCAGGTGAGATGTGCCCCTCCCTCACTTGAAACTGTCTGCTCAGGGGAAGATAAAAAGCTTAGTTAGATGTCTCTTACTCACGCACCTAGGGTCTTCTAAGGGTGCAGGGAAAAAGAACTGGACGTGCAAGTAATGGAGAAGCGCATCTGTTCTCTTTCAAGTGTGCCCTCAATGCATCACATCTTTCTAATGCATGGAGGTGTCTCTCCTGCAGGAGTAATAAAAACTGTTTACATACTACTCTTTCTGGCTCGTGTGCTGGTGTGTGGCATGCTAAAAGTTTGTGCCCCAATGGGGGAAATACAACTGGTGAGTAATCTGCTGGACACTTGTTTCTTGGGCATGTACTGATAATTCATATGCCACGCCACTCAACTGGAGTAAAAGTCAAGAGAGATGTGCACTACTAGTTGCACGCAAGAGATGTTCTGAGCGCTTTCCATTAGGGAGCCAGATTTAGCACTTGTAGCAATCTCAGATGAGTAAACACTCTACTTTGACTCCGACGAGTCAGAGCGGTCAATATCTCCCACATGTGCCAGCAACACTCGAAGCAAGCGAAGAGGAGGTTAGCACGCAAGGGTGCCGCTCATCTGCGTGGAGGAGAGTTTCAGCCCTAGCAAGCTCAACAGTCAGTACCATTTTATGGGTAGAGCATGAGGTTGGGACTCGAGCACTGACATTCTGATGCCCAGCAGCAGCCTTCTCTTCAGATGAGTTAAGGGCAGCTCAAGCCGCTCCCTGAAGGGTGAGCCCTGAAGGCCCAAGGATGGCCAAAGCTGGAGCAGAGCGACATACAGCCTGTCCTCCATGCATACAGGAAAAAAGGTTGGAGCTTCTACCCAAGTTGAGGCCACTCTGTTTCACCAAAGGAAGCAACGGAGTTTACCTCCTTGGAAACCTGGTCCTGGTTAGCAATGTCACCTCTCCTGCCCGTCCTCTGAAGAGGAAAGCGAAGAAGGACCAGGGCGGCTAGTTTCGGAGTTCTGAAGAAGGGACCTTGCCGATTTTCTCTGCCTTGCGGAAGACACAGGAGAAGTCATACTTGATTTCCTTCTTCCTCCTACCACGAAGCCTAAGCTACTGGGAGGGTGACCAATGTCTGTACTCCTCACACAGCAAGCCCGAATCGCAGTGATGCCTTCTGCAAGTATGGCATAAGGACAATTGTACACCTCAACGCAGTGTCTATCTGGCAGATCTAGGCGCTTCCGCATGCCGTTGTGCTTACCATTCATTTTGAAAGCTAAAGAAAAAGAATTAGTAATAAATAATTGGCAGGTTGGAGAGTGCCGAGTACACCTCTGTGCAGCTAGGTGGCAAAAATCAAAGTGAAGGCTTGGCAAGCTAGCAGGGCTTTGCCCCACCCCTCGCCAATTCCAGCTTTTGCCGAAATCATACCCTACTAAAGGACAAGGGTTTGTATTCATGTAAGAATAAAAATAGATTCACAAATAAACAGAAGAAATTGACCCTCAGCTCATAAGCTACAATGGAGTATTCTAACAAAGAAAAGTTCTGGACTCTCTAAGGGCTGGAATTATAGAGTTTTTAATTCATAAAATATCACCGAATGTATGAAAAACTTGCCTCACAAAGTTCACCAATGTAATAGTCTGCCATCATAGTTCGTGCATCTGTTGAATGACCAACATCTTCGAATGCTTCAGTTGTATTAGAGCCAGCCTGCTCCAAGAGAACCTCTTCACCACCAGGATGCTGGAAAAGATAACATAAAATCAGTACAATATTAGAGAAATATATACACACAAAATTAAGAGGCCAAAAGAACGGACATTAAATTGGCCTTCCAAATGAAGTTACTGTATTAAATGGCCAACCCTTAGAACACTCATAATCAACCTCGTGATTCATTTAAACTCAGAGCTTTTCTCTGACGTGGGAACAATAAACTTTAGTGTAAATTGTAATGGCATTTCTTTAGTTTTAGTTTCCATAAAGGAATAAAAATGATCTTTACAGATGAAATATGACAAATTCGGAGATAATTTGTATTTTTCCTAACCATACAAACCTTAGCTATTTACATAGGGTTTACTTTCGGCGTAGCTGAAATGACAAGCAATTAGATTTTAACGAGGGTTAAACTACCCCCCCGTGCTAGTTAGCACGGGGGTAGCGTGGTAGCTAGCTAACCCCCCCCCACACACACACACACCGGTGAGCTGCCTCACTTCACTTAGAGGTAGGACTTGTCTTTGGACACAGGGTTGGCGGGCAAATATGTGTAAATAGCTAAGGTTTGTATGGTTAGGAAAAATACAAATTATCTCCGAATTTGTCATTTGTTCCGTAACCGAAATACAAACCACGCTATTTACATGGGTGACTTACCCTTAGGCAGGGTGGAAAGTCCCCCGCCTTACTGGCTTTGGCTTACCCGGGGACTCAGAATCCGAGTGAGCAGCACTTAGAGAAAAAGTGTCCCTGTGCCTCGCAAGTTGCAAGAAACGAGCGGCCTACATAAGTTGTGTGTGGAGAGATAAAGTGAGACTCATCCTAGGAAGTTGACCTGAAGTCCTTTATATGGAATTCTAGGCTAGGGCGTCCCCATACCACCTCGTCAGGGTATGGGGGACGCGACAGTATTATACTTAATACTAGGAACACAAGTAAGCATGGTTTACCTGCAGAGGTTTGAGGTCAGCTATGCAGAGACCCAGGATGCTGCATTCCCCAAGAGAGGGGAGAATGAAGAAAGAAGTAAGGGCCAGACATACTCTTTCATTCACGCAGACTAAAATCGGGTAACAGTGCCCTCAACCTTCTGCTACTTGTTCATTAAGGAGCCTGAGGTTAGACCAGCTGTTGTGCAGCCACCACAGGGCCGATAGAAAAAGTATCGAGGCTCCTGTGGGTCACGTCCTGCAGGTAGTGGGCTGTGAAGGTTGTTTGACGCTTCCAGACCCAACTTGTAGAACCTGCGTCACAGAGAAGTTTCTATTGAAGGCCAGGGACGTGGCGATGCCCCTGACATCTTGTGCTCTAGGGCGACGTGACGGAGGAGGGTCTGGATTCAAGGCGTGATGAATGGTCCGTCAAATCCAGGCTGAGATGGTATTCTTGGTGACCCTCCTCTTCGTCCTTCCCGTGCTCACAAACAGAGCTTGCACGCGGGGACGGATTGCAGCTGTTCTCTTCAGATAACATCTCAGACTTCTTACTGGGCAGAGTAGCAGATGATCTGGGTCATCTGTTACGGAACGGAGACTCATAACCCTGAAGGAGTCGAACCGTGGGTCCGACACTCCAGGGTTCTGAGTCTTGGCAACAAACTTAGGGACGAACCTGAACGTTACCTCCCCCCATCCCCTTGAATGGGTGATGTCGTACGAGAGACCATGAAGTTCACTGACTCGCTTGGCCAAAGCCAGAGCGAGTAGGAATGCCGTCTTCCAAGTCAGGTGTTGGTCAGACGGGGGTCTCTTCAGAGCCCTGAGGACCCTAACCACGTTCCAAGGAGGCGGTCTCACTTCCGACAGAGGGCAGGCAAGCTCGTAGCTTCGTATGAGTAAGGAAAGTTCCAGCGAGGAGGAAATGTCTATTCCTTTCAGCCTGAAGGCAAGGCTTAAGGCTGAGCGATAGCCTTTCACCGCAGAGACCGAAAGGCGCATTTCCTCCCGCAAGTAAACGAGTAACACTGATATTGCTGGAATAGAGGCATCGAGGGGAGAGATACTCCCCCCACGACACCAACCACAGAAGACTCTCCACTTCGCCTGGTAGACCCCTGCGGATGACTTTCGCAGGTGTCGAGACATCCTTTCAGCAACTTGTTGCGAAAAGCCTCTCTCAGTGAGGAGACGCTGGATAGTCTCCAGGCGTGAAGCCGAAGCGATGCTACGGCTTTGTGGAAGATGTTGCAATGTGGTTGTCTGAGTAGCTCGTGTCGTGGGGGAAGCTCTCTCGGGGGTTCCGTCAGGAGCTGCAGAAGGTCCGGGAACCACTCTGCATGATGCCATAGCGGAGCTATTAAGGTCATCGACAGGTTGACCGATAGTATGGTCTTGTTGAGCACCCTTCTCATCAGACAGAATGGTGGGAAGGCGTAGACGTCGATGTTGTCCCACCGTTGTTGGAAGGCATCTTGCCAGAGTGCCTTGGGGTCCGGGACTGGGGAGCAGTACAGTGGCAGCTTGAAATTCAAGGCTCTCGCGAACAGGTCCGCTGTCGGGGAACCCCACAAAGTCAGGACTTTGTTGGCTACTTGAGGATCCAAAGACCACTCGGTACTCACTATCTGCGAAGCTCTGCTCAAGACTGTCGGCGAGCACATTCCTTTTGCCAGGAATGAAGCGAGCTGATAGACGTATCGAGTGGACTTCGGTCCATCTCAGTATCTCTACTGCAAGATGGGATAGCTGTTGTGAAAAGGTACCTCCCTGTTTGTTGATATAAGCCACTACTGTGGTGTTGTTGCTCATCACCACCACGGAGTGGCCCGCCAGGGTCTGTTGGAACTGTTGAAGGGCCCGAAATACGGCCTTCATCTCTAGCAGGTTGATGTGGAGGTTCCTTTCTGATTCTGACCATAGGCCTGAGGCACTCTGGTTCAGAACGTGGGGCCCCCACCCTTCTTTTGATGCGTCCGAGAACAGCATCAAATCCGGGTGAAGGACGAAAAGATCCACTCCCTTTCGAAGGTTGTCGTCGGTCAGCCACCATCGCAGGTCCGTCTGTTCCACAGGTCCTATCGAGACTAGAGAGTCCGGGGGTACGATGCCTTGATCCCACCGGGACTTGAGCCGCCACTGCAGGGATCTCATCCTGAGGCGGCCGTTGGGATCTAGACGGGCCAAGGAGGCTAGGTGACCTAAGAGACGTAACCAAGATTGGGCTTATCGACTGAGGAAAGGCTTTGCAACCCTCCTCAGCCTTGCTATCCTGTCGTCTGATGGAAAGGCTTTGTGGAGATTGGTGTCTAATATCATGCCTAGATATACCAGTCGTTGTGTTGGGAGCAGAGAAGCAAATTCCCAGAAGCCTGTCTCGGTGTCGAAGAAGGGTCGACTCCGAGTCTGCCAGGATCGGCCAGTCGTCCAGATAACGGAGGAGACGGATGCCGTTCCTGTGCGTCCACGAAGATATCAGTGTGAACACTCTGGTGAACACCTGGGGTGCTGTGGAGAGACCAAAACACAGCACCTTGAACTGGTAGATCTTGCTGTCTAGGCTGAATCTTAGGTACTTCCTGGAAGACGGATGGATTGGGATCTGGAAGTACGCGTCCTTCAGATCCAGTGTGCACATGAAGTCTTGCGGTCTCACTGCAAGTCTGACCGTGTCTGCTGTCTCCATGCTGAACGAAGTTTGCTTAACAAACTTGTTCAGGGCTGAGAGGCCGATGACGGGTCTCCAGCCTCCAAACGCCTTCTTTACAAGAAAGAGTCGACTAAAGAAGCCTGGGGAGCCGTCCACGACCTTCTGGAGAGCATCCTTCTTGAGCATGGTCTCGAAATCTGCACGAAGGGCTAGCCCTTTTGCCGATCCCGTGGCATAGGAGCTCAACAACACTGGATTCGCTGTCAGGGGAGGTTGAGATGATATGAACGGGACGCAATATCCTTGACCGATCACTGAGACCGTCCAAGAATCGGCCCCGTGTTGATGCCACCTGAGCACGCAACTTTGCAGGCATCCCCCCCACAGGTGGACGCAGCTTTGCAGGCATCCCCCCACAGGTGGACACGCAGGGGGATTGCCAATCCTAGCGTTTGTGGCCTCGGCCGCTCCTTCTAGGATTTCCGCCTCCCCTGGAGGACTTTCCGCCCTTCTTGTCTTTGACAGGAAAGGGCTGTGGTTTAGACACCTTGGTCTTAGCTGCCGGAGCTCGCTTCAGTGTCCTGCGAGGCTGCTGTTGTTGTTGAGGAGCTGGAAGCTTGTAGGACAGAGATGTAAGGGCCTTCTGGAGCAGAGAATCCTGACTCGTCTTCCTCCACCTCTCAGCTGTCCGTTCTACATCCTTGGGCTCAAACAGGTTTCCTCCAAGGATGGAGGAATGTCTGAGCTTGCTGACATCCATAGCGGGGACCTTCAGGTGGAACATTTCAGTCACCGCATCACGACGCTTAAGAATCGAGTTAGCCCACAGGTTAGTGACCTGGTGAGCTAAAAACTCGATGGAGCGCGTGCCTGAGAGGAGGAAGGTCTCCAGAGCCTTCCTATTGCTCTCATTGGACAAGTCCTCAGAGTGCAATAGGATGCCCAGAGACCCTAGCTAGACATCCAGCCAGGAAATGGCCTGCATGGCACACTTCGCGACTTTCTCTTGGCTCAGGATCTCCGACGCTGAGAATGTCACCTGCCGGGCATTGAGTTTCTCTAAAGAGAGACCCCTGGTGAGCTCTTCCACGGAGTGGTGGAGGGGAAGAGCTAAATAAGAGACTCCTCCATGATCTCGAAGTACCTTCTCTGCTGGACGCGAGGAGGTGGAAGGAGCTTGTTACCGGCAGAAGAACGGCTGGAGGAGGCGAGCTCGGAAAGCTGGCCCTCGACCTTGTCTCTGGCACTCTTCACCCCCTGGGACCAGGGCAGGGCTGCACTGGTCTTGGGGGGCTTCTGAATACCATAAACCTACTCCAGGAACGTATCCTTGCCTTGGCGAGGGGCGATCTCGGGGTCCTTAAAACTATTGAGTTGCCTCATTAGATTAAGGACCAGCCAGAAGGCATGCTCTGACTCGCGCTGCTCTCCTCCTTGTGGACTGGCAGCTAAGTCTCCTGTCCCCATTGGCTCTTCATTGGGGGGACACGCGGACGTTCTCCCGGGGAACGGTTGGCTCTGGACGAAACCTCGACGATGACTTGGGAATCGTCTTTGACTCCTTGGGCTCCCTCATGGGAGGGATACAAGACTCCAGCAAAGAGGTCTGGAAGGTCCCTCCTACGCGAGACGTTTCTCTTCCTTGAGGTGGGGTTCCTCCCATTGGTGCTGTGGGAGAGTGCCTCACCTCGCTGGATTTTCCCAAGGACGGGAAAGGTTCGTCCACAGGAGAAGGAGAGAACACCTGCAAAGGGGAAGGGGACTACCCGACGGACCTCTTGGGAGCCAGCTTAACCCTGGGAGAAGTTACCGCGAAATCCACTCCTCTCCTTCTCTTCAGCGGGGGTGAGGGAGCCTTTGGTTTTAGTCTCAGATCAGCAAGGGCTGGCTTCATAGCCTGCACGACCGCTTTCATCAGGGAACCAAACCAAGGCTGGCGGCTGACTGACGCAGTGTCAGCGATTCCCGCTGGATGGAAGGGGATCGGCTGATCCTTAGGAGTGGATACTACAGGGCCTGCCTGAAAAAAAGAAAGGGAAGAAGAATGTTGCCTGGACCTCTCCGATGACTCTTCCTGCTCCTGGATGCGTGCTCGGCGCTTCCGAGATGGCGATCTGGAAGCATGCGGCCCCGGTAACTCGCAAGGTTGGGCGTGCTGCGAAACCCAGCGGGAATCGCGTTGGGGGTCGCGCTGGCAAAACTGCTGGGTCGCGCGCAGGCGAAGGTGTGTGTAAATGCACAGGTGAGCGCGAGTGCCTGGGTGATCCCTAGCGATTAGGAGAACGATGGCGCGTAGGCGAACGGTGGCGTGTTGGCGAGCGATGGTGTGTTGGCGAGCGATGGCGCGTTGGCGAGCGATGGCGCGTTGGCGAATGATGGCGCGTGGGGCGAGTAGGCGACCGACTGCGCACAGGTGAGTTAGCGCGTGGGCGAGTCGGAGACCTGTGGCGATCAGACGCATGGGCGCCTTGGTGAGCGTTCGCGCGCAGGCGAAGGATCGCGCGGGCGCGTAGAAGATCACTGACGCGTAGGATGGCGCGCAGTGGAGCGGAGACAAGTTGTCAACTGGGGCGCAGGGCCAGGGGGCGCTGATGTGGTCGAAGGTGAAGTCTCGTGGGCGGGCTCAGGAGTTGACTCGCGGGCGCGCATGCACTTTAGAAGTGCGCGCAGGAGAAAATGCACGGTGGTGCGTAGGCGGCGGTCAACACGCAGGGGAACGCTGGCAAGGCAACGGAACAATGTCCTTGCCCGCGCCCAGATCCGAAGATCGTGGGCGCGTGGGCGAACATTGGCACGCAGTAGTGCGCTGACGAGCAGGAGGTTGACGGCGCTCAGGAGACTGTTGACGCGAAGGGCGCGTGGGCGCTGGCGAGCAGGAGAGCGCTGGAGATTAGGAGAGCGATAGCGAACAGGGGCGCGTTGGCAAGGAGAGTCAGGTGACTCTACAGCAGGAGAGCGCTGGCGCGCAGGAGATCGCTGGCGAGCAGGAGAGTGCTGACGATCAGAAGAGCGGTGGCGCTTGCGCGCTATTGAAGGACGCACAAGTGAAACCTGGCGCGAAAGGGACTTACCCACATTGTGGGATAAGCCCTTCTGCCCCGAAGGGACCGGTGCTTATGTAGGCAAGGACGATCTGGCAGGCGTAGGAGATCGCGAACGATCTGCGGAGAGGTCCAGTGGAGTTACTGCTACGGTCTGCTCCCGACGAGAAGAGTCCTTTGCAGGGGACGACGAGGATAAAGACCCAAAGAGAAGGCGCCTCTTAACTCCCTTGTAAGAAGAAGGAAGGCCTCGGCGACGAAGAGGAGGGCGAGCCTTACGGCGAAGACGACCTCGAGGCAGGGTATCACCGTCGTCGGTCCTCCGAAGAGGAGTCTCTGTTAGTGCACTCCCCCGACGGGGAGCAACACTCGCAGGAGAGACCGTTGGACCCAGCTTCCCCCTCGAAGGATGTTCGGAGGGGGAACCTAAGCCTTCAGCAACATCCGCAACAGTAGCAGCTGGGGTTTGACCCGACCTGTCGGACGCCTCTGCCACAACAACGTCGACAATAGCCAGAGGGTCTACCTCTGGTATTACCGGCGACTGTTGGAAAGCTGCCCCCAACTGGATCAGATCAAACAGGGCTTCCTTGGAGGGCGAGCCCTTAAGCCCCAAGAAAGCCCAAAGCGGGAAAAGATCATTGTTAGATACAGTCTGGTCATAATCAACAAAATCAATAATGTCCTCCCCGGAGTAGGAGGGGGAGCTGCCTCGCTATGGGAGGCAACGCCCTCTTCTGAACCCCGAGATTGGGAAACAAAAGAAGGACCTACGCTACCACTCGGCGGCCTTTCACGAGAGACCGAACGAGTGGGACCTTCGGAGGAGGTTCGGGCAATGGAAGAAGAGTCCTTGGAGCCTTCCTTCCCCAAGGCAGTCCTTGAGGGAGAACGGTCTTGCTTAGAACTCTTCTTACGCCGCCGGGCAAACCTCTCCCACTGGGAGGTAGGCCACTCCCTACATTCCATACAAACATTATCACTTTCACACCGTTGACCTCGACACTGCGGGCAAAGGGTGTGAGGGTCTGTATCGGGCAAAGGGTGTGAGGGTCTGTATCGACCGCCGACATGAATGTTCCACAGGGGCGGTCGGAAAGTCCAGGGCATTTCCGCATAATGGGAAGAAAAGGTAGAGACCAACTTCAAACACACAACTGAAAGAAAAAGAAAAACAGATTAAGGCTGTCAAATATGCGAGGACGAGACAGACACGTCTGTACTGTACATCGTCCGAGCCAAAAGTAAAGTGAGACAGCTCACCGGTGTGTGGGGGGTAGGGGTAGCTAGCTACCCCTCCCCTACCCCCGTGGTAACTAGTGCGGGGGTAGTTTAACCCTCGTTAAAATCTAATGGCTTGTCATTTAAGCTACGCCGAAAGTAAACCCTATGTAAATAGCGTGGTTTGTATTTCGGTTACGGAACAAAGATCTATTCCTAGCGAACCCCACAAAGTCATCACTGTAATTTGTTTGCTATTCGAGGATTAAAAGACCACTCAGACCAAACTATCAGTCTTCCTGCTCAGATTGTCTGTAAGATGATTCTTCTTGCCTGGTATGAAGCAGGCTGACAGGGAGATTACAGTGTCCTCTGTCCATCACAGGATTTTGACAGATAGCTGACAAAGTTGCCATAAAATAGTACCTCCCTTGTTTGTTTAGGTGGCATGAAAGGAGCTGTCGAAAGTGTTGAAGAGCAAAACAAATTTTACTCTCAACTCTAGGAGGTTAATATGGCATAGCTGACAGACCAAAGCACAGCATACTGAACTGGTATGCTGTACCTGGTCGTACATTACAAAACAGAGGTACTTCCTTGAGGATGGATGGACAGGAATCTAGAAGTATGCATTCTTTGGACCCAGTGATAATTACTGCAAGTCCTTTGGTCTTAATGCCTGTCTGACCGAGGCTGTAGTTTCCATCTTAAACAGTCTGTTGAACAAACTTATTCATTGCCAAGAAGTTGATGACTGGTCTCCAGCCTCCAGAAGCCTTTTCTACAAAGAGTCAACTGAAAAAGCTTGGAGACTTGTTGAGGACCTCCTGGAGAGCGCCGTTCACTAACATGATTTGGACTTCTGCCCGAATGGCTATATCCTTCACCAATCCCTTTGTAAAGGTCAGTGATCTTGTTTGGGACATATCATAGGCCATTCCTAGCGGGGACATCCATGTCTACCAGACTACATTCTCTAGTTCCCTTGCTCTGACCTTTAGGAATTACTGTACCGTTCTTGGTGTCGGACTGAATTTGGTCGTCCTTGAAGGCTTCATTGGCTTGTTTTACCACTAAAGCCTTAGGCAAAACAGGTGACTAAGAGGTAGACTGGGATGTAACAGCTCAATGGAAAACAGTCTTGTTTCACCTTCCTCCACTTCTTGGTTAGTGCCTTAACGTCCTCGATAGGAACAAAGGATGAGGTCATAATAGAGGAGTTCAGGAAATGAAGACTCTCCCTCCTTGGCAATTGATTTTGAAACTTGGAGAATACAACGTCTAATCTCTTCGGGATCCAGTTGGCCCATTGGTTCACAATATCATGAGTCAAGAACTCCAACGTCCTTTCACTAGTAAGGACAATGCTCTTGATGATCCAAAGTTTTTCAAGGTCTGAGAGATCTTCAGTGGTGGCTAAAAAATCCACTTTCCCCAACCAGTAGGCCATTCTAAAGGCACCCAAGAGTAGCCTTTGCCATCCTCTCCATGTTCACAGCATGTGCGGGGGTTAACACAACTGATTAAGACGCCAGCTTCTCCAAGCTCAAGCCAGAACCGACACTGCCAAGTCTAGGGGCAAAGAAGAAGGGAAGTTGTCTAGTACATTATACTACTTCCTCTGCCTCATGAAAGGCGGAGGAAGAACCTTCATACATCTCTCAGCGCTAAGGGCTTCCTTTCTTTCAGAAATCTGTGGATCAACCTTTGTGATAGAACAACCAACTTGGAGTATGAAAGCTCTAAATGTGATCTATTGACTCTCGGAGGATGGCACAGAAAAATCTATGACTAAGTTCCCTTAGGAGGAGAGCAAGGAGCCTCACCAAGACCGTTAACCTGTCTGTTGTATGCCAGGCCTTGCAAAATGATCACCTCAGACTTGCCTTCCTGTGTGTCTGCGGCTGGGAGATCACCTACTGAGACCCCAGAGTTGGAAATGTCATCCATCTCAAAACACGTACCCAGCCGTGCACGAGATGGGTTGTCATCAACTTTGGTAAGAACCACTGGTGAACGAGGACTAGAAGGTTCGTCGACCATTCCGTAAGTTGCCAGTGTGGTTACTGCATGTTGAACCCACTTCTGAAGACTGGAGTCTTGCAAGATCTTGAAAGCCCACGTCTTCGGAAGCGAGTTTGAATCCTTCCTCTCGGGAGCCTTACTACTGAAGGAGAGAATGCTGGAATTTCTCCTTTACCCCTTGGTCTCAAGAGACTTAGCAGGGGCTTAACCTGGAATGGGCTTAAGTTGCAAGGTTTCAATTGAAGAAGCCCTATCTACATATTCAATAGGCTATAGCTTAAAAAAATCTACAAATAAGGTCTCTCTTGGAGACCTTGAACCCTTGATGGTCCTGGGGTTGAACATGTCCCCCGGAGGCGGTATTACTAGCCTCTGAGTTTATGGCACCTCTGGTTAAGCTTAATGGTAACGCCATAAATTTTCCCAAAAAAGATCGAGTTCAGTGGCCCTAGGCTTGAACTTTTGTCTCCAGGTGCTGATGCAACCTGGAAACATGCTCCAAGAGAGCACAATCGGGAGCTGGCTCCCATTGACTAAATAGGACAGCTCTGCTAACAGGACCATCCCTGACCCCTGCAGCGCAGTGTATTCTTGGATCTGAGGGAGCCTCAAGAGGCTTGAAATGACACCAAAACCTTCCTAGAAACTGACACAGTCTTTAAGTAAACTGGACAAGATTGCAGGATCTATTAAAGCTGGCAAGATGACAGAAGGTTATTTGAAAATCTCCTCAAACAAGGTGGCCTCACTAGACACCACTGCTGGCTAGTGAATGGGCTGCAGGCCTTATGCAACAGCAACGCAAGTTACTCCCATCAGTGAGACCTGCACAACTGATCAGACGAATGCAAGTCAAATGGGGGATTGTTGGACGCGTAGCTATAGGAGCGTGAGTGTGCAACACAATCTGACTAGAGTATGTTCAACAGGCAGCGAGTAAGCTTGAGGTACAAGTGGATGCGATGGTGATCGCACCTGGCGTGCATAAACAGTTACCGAAAGTCCCAGGGAAGGCCACAAGAAATGCAAAGCGTCTTAGGATGTGGACTCGCCAAGGGAGGAAGGTTTCGCTGCCTCACTAGGGTAGACGGGAAGAGCTTTATGTGCCAAGGGTTGAACAGCCACCTCTCACTCGATCGACTGCCAAAGGATGCCAAACGATAAGAGACAGAGGAGAGGATATCAGGAGAGAGAGGAAGAAGTTGGGACTTTGATTTTAAGGAAGACTGAAGACAAAAAATCCCCTTTGGCCTTCTTCCCGCTTCTGCTGGGGGATGATCACTACAGACACTCGTCACATTGAGATGCCTGCGTGCAGAAATGATCTCTATACATAGGGCTTTGCCAAATCTTCTAGATTCCCCATCCTCTCTTTCGTCGAAAAGGCCATGGCTTGCACGGAGCATATTTCCATGCTGAGGTACTGTACAATGTCCTCGTGGTTGGGGAGGGGTGCGATTTTTCGCAGTTGAACACTACCCCTGGTTCCGTGCAGAAGGCCACTAACTCATCACTCTGATCTGACAACTGCTCTCTGGACTCTGAGAGGTGTAACCAGTCATCGAGATACCTCAGTAGTCTCATCCCTCTCTTGAGGGCCCACTGTGAGACCAGGGAAAAGACTGGTGAAGACCTGAGTTGCGGCTGACAGACCAAAGCAGAGGGTGCGGAACTGGAAGACCTCTTCTCCTTACTTGAACCTGAAGAACTTCCTACTGGAAGGGTGCACTGAAATCTGGAAATAAGCATTTTTGATGGCTAGAGATAGCATGAAGTCCCCTTCCCTGATAGCTGTCCTGGCCGTTTCAATCTTAAACGCGGTCTTGGCGACAAAGTGGTTGAGGGCCTTGAGATCGATGACTGGGCGCCAACCACCCGAGGACTTCTCCACCAGGAAAAGTCGGCTAAAGAAGCCTGGTTTGTCGGAGTGCACTGTCTAGATAGCCCTTTAAGAAGCAGGTCTCAAATTTCCCCTTCTAAGGCCCTCTGACATGTTTCCTCCTTGGGGTGTAGGGAGGAGGCTTCCAGCCCCGACGTCAAAAGAGGAGTAGAGCCCTTGAATAACATTTGAATCATCCAGTGATCTGCTCCATCCTTCACCCAATTCCTCCAACTTGCATTGAGGCATCCCCCTACCCCAGGAGGAGACAAGGGAGAGGGGCCTCGCCCCTAACTTTCATTTAAAGAAACGGCCGTTACGTGCCCCTCTGTTTGCTGGGGCTCTGAGTCCACTGCCGTCTGAGGCTGATTTCTGTCCTCCTGGGGGGGGGGGGGGGGGGGGTGAATCAGAGGGGCCCAACAGGGGGGGGGGGGGGAACGGAGCTTGGACCTGTGGCATGGGAGTGGGCCCACCTGACTGGGCCGTGGCCCTGCTAAGTTCTTAAGGCTGGTATTGGGGGCGCTTTGACTAAGACGACGCGGATGCCTCATGGAGCATCACGTCGTGACTCTCATTCCTCCAATTATCCCGCGCTTCCTCCACCAGGTCCTCTGGGAAGAGAGCCTCCCTGACAATGGGGGCTTCCCTAAGTGGCCTCTGATCCCTGTCCAAGAGTTAATTCAGGAACTTACGGAGGACAACATCCCTCCTGCATAGGACCCAGAAGGCTCCAGCCCTCGACCCTGAGACTGCCAACTCTACAAAATGCTCCCTTGCCGGGCCACTCATCACATCATTCTCCAGGGCCAAGGAAACCAAGGCCAAGGACCAGAGGTCCAGCCAGGAGGCCATGTCTCCAGAGGCTCCATAGCTGTCGCCTCCTGGACCGTGAAGCCCATGGCCCAGTTCAATTATCTGTCCTCTTTGGAACTGGGGGCCGGCCCAGCCAGGTTCCCTTCTGACGGTTGATGTACCTTGGAGGTCCCCTCCAGTGAGTAGAAGCACCTGTGCTTCACCTCCGGGAAGGGTAAAGGTTTCAGTACACCATGGGGCCTGTTCGGCCCTCTTGGCTCTGTGGTGGCGGTAGTGATCCTCTTGAGCCACTGTTCGATGTCCTTCGAGAGGGGTAGAACCAGGGAGGGCCTTGCCTTCCTAGGGGCTCCAAACTGGCGTTCCAGACCGGTGTCGTGTGGTCACACCTGCACCGGAGCAGGATCAGGCAGGTCGTTGAGTTTCCTTATCAGACCCAGCACCCTCTGGAAGGATGACACTTCTACCACCTCATCCTCCTGGTGGTCTTGCGATCCCACCTCCAAAGCCCACTTGCCGGCTTCGGAAGCCCCACTCGATGTACCCTGCCATGGATCCGGAGATAACATATCCAGGAGGTCCAATCTCCCTTCCGAGGGAGTTCTGTGCCACTAGGGTTGCAAAAACCCAGAGCCATAGGAGCGAGGTCTAGAAGGATGGTGTCCCTTAACATGGTCCTCTGTTCCTCCCCGGCGTGGTCAGTCCTTGACGACCGGGGGAGGATAGGTGACGTCTAATGGGGGAAAATCCTCCCAAGGGGTCAGGGGGACCAGGTATGGTCTTCTTCAGAGAAGGGAAAGGCAAGGAAACTGTTCCGCCGTCCATCTTGCAAGGAGATCAACTCCTGGCCTCAGGAGGGCGAAACACAAGATCCTCTCTATCTCCTATAGGGAAATTCCTCCGCTACTGCGGGTAACACAGGAGACAGAGAGGGACCCGAAACATTTGGCACAGACCGAAGAAGGACGAAAACCACTGCCCTTCCTCGAGAGCGACTTGTCCCTTTTGTTCTTCTTCTTCTTCTTCGAGGTCATCTCACTCCAGCCAACGAACTCATCGCACGTGTCATTCTGGGAACACACACGGCCTCGACACAAAGTACACAGCACGTGGGAATCGACTGCCACGTGGGACAAAAAAGCTTGCACTCTACTTACCACCAACACCTGGGCAACGACGTTGCACTCGCACAGATTCCATAACTGGAGATCGAGGGACACGAGATCCACACAAGTAACGCACACTATATATATATATATATATATATATATATATATATATATATATATATATATATATATATATATATATATATATATATATATATATATACATATATATATACATATACATATACAGTACTACAGTGGGTCTTTCTCTTTGGGTACAGCTCATTTTGCCTTTGTCTACACATACACCAAACAGTCTGACATATTCTTTCCCCATTCTCCTGTCATCATACACCTGACAACAGTGAGATTACCAAACAACTCTTCTTTATTCAAGCGGTTAACTATTACATTGTAATGGTTCAGTGGCCACTTTTCTCTTGGTAAGGGTAGAAGAGACTCTTTAGCTATGGTGAGCAGCTCTTCTAAGAGAAGGACACTCTAAAATCAAACAATTATTCTCTAATATTTGGTAGTACCATGGTCTTCCACTGTCTTGGGGTAGAGTTCTCTTGCTTGGGGATACACTCGGGCACACTATTCTATCTTATTTCTCTTCCCCTCGTATTTTTTTTTTCTTTTTGAGTTTTTACTTTATATGTGGAGGATCTAACTTAATGTTGTTAATGTTTTTGGAATATTTTATTTTGATTGTTCATTATTTTGTAGTTTATCTATTCCCTTGTTTCCTTTCCTTACTGGGCTATTTTCCCCTCCTGGAACCCATGGACTTATAGCATCTGGCCTTCCCATCTAGGGTTATAGCCAAGCCTGTAATAATAATAATAATAATAATAATAATAGTAATAATAATAATTATAATAATAAAAGGTACAAAATAGGAACATAAAAATGTTGAAACATCTTGAAGAAAAACCTCTTAATTTATTTTCTCTGATAATGTTTCTGTGTTTATTGTTATGTACTTTAATTTTATGCATTTCCTGCTTATGGTCTGATTTGGCCAAACATTGTACAGTATATTTCAATGTAAATAAACGATTATATGATATCATTATCACCATTTTCAACAGAAGCTGTGGTTTTCTTGTATCTATAAGAATAATCATTACTTCTTATTTTCCAAAGGAATAGATATCCCATGTAAATAAAGATAAATTCAGAACAAAATACAAATATTATCCTCTCGGAACACGCCACTGCATTAGCGACGGAGGGCTTCAATGTTGACAATACGACGGTTGGTGTTGCAACAAGGGCAGGCCTGCAGGCAACCATATACACGTGCAAACTGGAAGTCTGTTCAAGAGAACGGACGGCTAGATTTAGGTCATTTGCCTCAGTTTATCCGATCGCCTATGCGGCATGCCTTTAGTTCAAAATATTCCCACACACAAGGAAACTGGACTGAAGAAACCAGTTAAATCTGGTTTCCTCAGCCGACTTGTCAGCTAAACCTGCTTGTACGGGGGCTCAAGGGGTGCCGCAGGGATTCGACTTCTAGGTTAGATTAGGTGGGGACCTTAGGTGATCT
Organism: Palaemon carinicauda; assembly: GCF_036898095.1. Taxonomy (NCBI): domain Eukaryota; kingdom Metazoa; phylum Arthropoda; class Malacostraca; order Decapoda; family Palaemonidae; genus Palaemon; species Palaemon carinicauda. The sequence goes on along the minus strand of NC_090764.1, from coordinate 64,167,038 downwards.
TGTGTTTGTTTTCACTTATAAGCGTGGCTTTTCACCATAAAAGGGCATACAATAAAAAATAAATATCGTTGGACTATTTATCGGGAATTTAAAGTATCATATTACCACCAAAAACTATCCAAACCGATTATATTATAGTTACGGACGGGACAATTATATACATATATATATATATATATATATATATATATATATATATATATATATATATATATATATATATATATATATATATAGGTATATATATATATATATATATATATATATATATATATATATATATATATATATATTCATCGATAACGGGGGACTCCAGTGGGAACCAGGGGTTTTGGGAGGGGATAATATACTGGGGAAAATGGTAAATATTGGTAAAACATATTCTTTCTTTACATTATTTTCTGGGATGCATAATAAATCCATGGAAAACTGCACCTCCTAGCCTACATACAGGTGGTTCAAGCGACCTTGCAATCCCGAACATTCCCCTTAACTCAGGTTAGGCATTTCATTCAATAACCAAACAAAGAAGGTAACGAGTTAAGCCTACTCACCTCATCTAAAAACTTTGTAACATCGTAAACTCTGTCGTGAATAACCATGTAGCAGGAGTCACTGCTCTTGTGTTCGGCAACTTCTGCTAAGGTAAACACTCTGGCCGAAGCCTTGTTTTCTTCTTTGGCTGCTACTTCATTTTCTGGATTTGCCATGGTTAGACTCTCGCCGAGCTTTGCTTTGCCTAGGGAAACAACAGAAACCGTCCTCAGTTGTAAATCCCACTTATGTTTAAAGAACGTCCATGAGGAAACAGGAACACAGACGACTACAACAAGTTAGTGACTGAGAGATGTGATTTCGTCATTCATGGCACCTTGATTCGCTTTCGTACAAACAGAAAGAATTAATGTATTTAACTTATTTTCCTTCTGAAGAAAACGATTAAACATAAATTTAAATACATAATACACAAATATATAGCTATTGATTAAATAAAGTGTCACATTATTTAAATCCTCTGCTTTTTTTAATTCTAACTAAATAAAAATGAATATCGCATGTGTATTGTAATTATCGTACGATGTGACACCAGATGTCAGGGTGGGAATAATTACATAGTCATGCTTACTACATTGTTCTAAAACTAAAACAAGATAACATTTATTTGATGGAACGTGATTATACTGCTCTGTGTCATTCCACTGTCCGTTTTAAGAAATATTCAGGTTTTGTAATAATTCAAAATAGTTTTCTTTGGTTTCATAATAATCATATCGGGGACATGATCTCGTATGTCCTGAATCAATCTTCTTCAGACGACCTTGGTCTGCCCAATTTACTGTTTATCTTTGCAGTAAAAGAAATTCATTTATTCTAGTTTTCATTTTTAAGTTGAAGTGTTCTCGGAAATATTGTTGTTGGTTATCGGATATGATTTATTACTTTTTTGCATGGATAAACTAATATTTGCCCCCATCCATTTATTTTTCGTCAAAGTTTTCTATAACAAATGCTATGATTGATAAGCTGTGGATTGACTAATATTGGTAAATCATTCGTAACTTTCCCTTAATAATCAGATTTATTTTTCTCACCAATATTAGACATGCTGATGACCCATATAAACTATTCGAAATGAGTGTGAATCATGCAATAGGAGGAAGAACTTTTTGTTATGCTGCACCGAGACTCTTCAACGACCTTCCACTTCATGTCAAGAATAGCAAAAATGAAGCAGATTTCAAGAAAAACCTGAAGATTTATCTCTTTTGGAAAGTGTTATAATAGTGATCTGAAAACTATTGAGCCCGAATACAATGCTAGCGAATAACTGAAAAGATACAGAGCAAAATATAAACTGGAAAGAAATTATTTTCACACATCAAGGCCCGCTTGAACAGATGGAGGGCGAGAAATAAACCCCTAAAGAAAAACAAGAATAATAAGAAATATTTCAGTATTCACTGCGCCCACTTTTAGAGACAAGATACCTAATGTTGTCGATTTTTTTTTTTTTTTTTTTTTTGGCTTGCAATATCATTCCATTATTCAAGTTATTCCCTTGTTCGTGTAACAAGAGCACATGCCAGCATAATATTTACACATACAAAATATTTCCTATTATACGAACTTTCTACGGATAATGCTTTATTACCTCCGCTAACGAAGTTAGGTGGAGGTTATGTTTGTACCCATGTTTGTTTGTTTGTGAACAACTTTCTGGGCAGAACTTTACTCATAGACACCTGTTGGGATACTATCGCTAGAGAGTTATGGGGTCCTTTGACTGGCCAGACAGTACTACATTGGATCCTTCTCTCTGGTTACGGTTCACTTTGCCTACACATGCACCGAATAGTCTGGCATATTCTTTGTATATTCTCCTGTCCTCATACACCTGACAACAGTGAGATTACCAAACAATTCTTAGTCACCAAAGGGGTTAATTTAACTACTGCACTGTAATTTTCCAGTTGCTACTTTCCTCTTGGTAAGGGTAGAAGAGACTCTTTAGCTATGGTAAGCACCTCTTCTAGGAGAAAGACACGCCAAAATAAAACATTTGTTCTCTATCCTTGGGTAGTGCCATAGCCTCTGTACCATGGTCTTCCACTATCATGGGTTAGAGTTCTCTTGCTTGAGGGTACACTCGGGCACACTATTCTATCTAATTTCTCTTCCCCATGTTTTGTTAAAGTTTTTATAGTTTATATAGGAGATATTTATTTTAATAATCTTAAAATATTAATATTTTCCTTGTTTCCTTTCCTCACTGGACTATTTTTCCTGTTAGAGCCCCTGGGTCTATAGCATTCTGATTTCCCAACTAGGGTTGTAGCTTAGCAATTAATAATAATAATAATAATAATAATAATAATAATAATAATAATAATAATAATAATAATAATAAACTCGAGAAATAATCTGCCATAGCGTAAGGTCTGCACTCTCAGATTGCTTGTCTATAGTCCATTTCTTTTAGCGATGCATATTTGCACCGATTCGCAGCGGTGCCCCTTTAGCTCGGAAAAGTTTCCTGATCGCTGATTGGTTAGAATTATCTTGTTCGACCAATCAGCGATCCGGAAACTTTTCCGAGCTAAAAGTCGGCTGCGAGTCGGTGCAAATATGCATCGCTAAAAGAAATGGACTATAGGTAACAAATGTCATTGAAAATTTAAAATTTCTAAACTATTTTGCTTATTAGTTCATTTGTCGTCCTTGTATTGTTTATTTCGCTATAACATTTTCTTATCAGTCTAGTGATGAAATGCTTAAAGAACGATATCATGCTCTGGGTTTGAAGATATGACCAACTCTCCACCCAAGATAGGACCTGGGGGTCTAGGCATTGGCTAATATTGACTCGGCCATTATGTTCCCCCAAACTCTTTTAATTGTTAGTTCACAAGGATGGTTAGGTTGCAGATACCACAAGAGGCTATCGAGCTTGAGCAGGAAGAACTCCCGTCCAGACAAACACCAGGCAGGGATGTTTCCAATAGCCCACCCAAGTTTTATTATTATTATTATTATTATTATTATTATTATTATTATTATTATTATTACAACCCTAGTTGGAAAGGCAACATGCTTTAAAACCCAAGGGTTCCAACAGGGAAAATAGCCCAGTGAGGAAATGAAATAAGGAAATGAATAAACTACAAAAGAAGTAGTTAACAATTAAAACAAATTATTTTAAGAATAGTAACAACATTAAAATAAATCTTATATATATAAACTATGAAAACTTAAAAAAAGAGAAGGAAATAAGCTAGAAAAGTTTGCCCGAGTGTACCCTCAAGCAAGAGAACGCTAGCCCAAGACATTGGAAGACCATGATACAGAGGCTATGGCAATACCCAAAACCAGAGAACAATGGTTTGATTTTGGAGTGGCCTTCTGCTATTTTATCCACACCTCCTTCCTTCCTTCCTTCTTGCTGTTCAACCTCTGTGACTCTATTTCATCATTCAGCTGTGAAGGTCATTGGCTCTTAGTTTAAAATACCTTCCCAGCTTTAAAATGGACCTCTACGTCCCAGATTGTATAGATCCAATCTACTTTAGATATTTAAGAGTGATAAATATGATAAGGGAACTCTTGAGATTTGTGTTCTGAAAAAACACTAGTTGAACTGATAGTTTATCTCGATAGTGATATCTAGGAGAGTAATCTCTTCCAGACAAGCCATAAATGGATTTTGTGGAAATTTCTGCACATTGAAAATTTTCGTCTATTATTATTATTATTATTATTATTATTATTATTATTATTATTATTATTATTATTATTATTATTATTATTATTATTATTATTATTATTATTATTATCATTTTTATTATTATTATTATTATTATTATTATTATTATTATTAGCTAAGCCACAAACTAAGTTGGAAAAGCAGGATGCTATAAGCCCCTTAAAGGCTCCAACACGAGAAATAGCCCATTGAGAAATGGAAATAAAGAAATAAACTGTACAAGAGAAGTAATTGAAATATTTTGAGAAAAAAAACACATTAGAATAAATCTTTCATATATAAACTATATTGGCCTCCAATCTTTGAGATACAACAGTAAATTTCAGGTAGGAATAGAGTATTCTAAGATTTTCAGGTTAGTCTAATAGTTTGAAATCTTTATTCTTGTTGGTAGTTATAACATCTCTCTCTCTCTCTCTCTCTCTCTCTCTCTCTCTCTCTCTCTCTCTCTCTCTCTCTCTCTCTCTCTCTCTCTCTCTCTCTCTCTTTGAATCTATAAGATGCGATAAACTATAAATATTATTAAAACATTATGACTTTTCACCTAAAGTTACTCATTCCTTGACTGTAGTAAAAAAAAGTTCATATGATTAGCCTTGATTTTAATGCTGCCTTTTACTATGTTAACCATAAAGACCTTGTTTAAAGACTTACTGATAAGAGTAGGTGGGTTTTTTTCCCCGTAATATCATTAGTGAGTTTTAAGTAATAGATTTCAAAGATCAGTTGTTGGTAATCCCTTTAGTGACGATGGGAATGTAATATCTGGTGTTTCTTGGCCCATTAATTTCCATACTGTATACGCATGATATCTTATTTGACCTGGAAAACAAGCTTGCAGTGTATGCAGTTGATGCTACTCTCTTAGAAAACAAGCTTGCTACATATGCAGATGATGCTATTCTCTTAAAAAACAAGCTTGCTGCATATGTAGATGATGTTATTCTCTTAGAAAACAAGCTTGTTGCATATGCAGATGATGCTACTCTCTTAGAAAACAAGCTTGCTGCATATGCAGATGATGCTACTCTCTTAGAAAACAATCTTGCTGCATATGCAGATGATGCTGCTCTCTTAGAAAACACGCTTACTGCATATGCAGATGATGCTACTCTCTTTGTAAAAGAAGCTTTCTGCATATGCTGATAATGCTACTATCTTTACATGAATTTCATCCGAATCTAGACCTGTAGTTGCTAAATTCCTCAATAAAGATCTAGCTAAGATTATGAAGGATGAATTTATACTCAAAGAAAACTCAAAATCTGACTATAGCTCTAAGACGGTGTCTCCCCAACATCCAGATATTTGCATTCTCGATGTTTCTTTAACAATTTACACCTCATAGAGTTATCTGTGTGATTCTTGATTGCAAATTCACTTTTTAGAAACACATCCACTCATATTATTCTACAATTGTACTAAAAATGGCTTATTGAGAAAAGTCTTAAGATTTTGGGGGATCAATCTGTCCTGAAGAAATTATTTAATTTTTCCATTGAACCATTATTTAGAATATTTTTCTCCTGTCTGGTCTTTAGATGCTGAATCTCATCTTAATTTGTTGAATGAAAACTTTTGGTCTATTAAATTCTATATCCATGGTGTAGATATTAATTTCTTGCATCATAGTTCAGTTGGTTCGTTGTGCTTTGTTTATAAGATTCTTTTTTTTCATAATTCTGTTCATCCTTCGCATTTCGTTCTACTCAAACTGTACATCCTGTAGTAGGTAGGTAGTAGGTTGGCCAGGGCACCAGCCACCCATTAAGATACTACCGCTAGAGATTTATTTTGACCTTTGACTGTCCGAATAGTAATACATTGGATCCCTATCTCTGGTTACGATTAATTTTGTCTTTGCTACACGTGGCCTATTCTTTGCATATTCACCTCTGTCCTCATACACCTGACAATGAGATTACAAATAAATTCTTCTTCGCTCGATGCGTTAACTACTGCAATGTAATTGTTCAGTTACTACTTTCCTCTTGGTAAGGGTAGGAGAGAGTCTTTAGCTATGGTAAGCAGCTTTTCTAGGAGAAGGATACTCCAAAATTAAACCATTGTTCTCTAGTTTTGGGTAGTGCCATAGCTTCTGTACCATAGCCTCCTACTTTCTTGGATTAGAGTTCTCTTGCTTGAGGGTACACTCGGGCATGCTGTTCTATCTTATTTCTATTTCTCTTGGTTTTTTTAAGTTTTTTATAGTTTATATGTGAAGGATCTAGTTTAATGTTGTTACTGCTCTCGAAATATTGTATTTTCATTGTTAATTATTTCTCTTGTAGTTTATTCATTTCCTTGTTTCCTTTCCTCACTAGGGTATTTTTCCCTGTTGGAGCCCTTGGGCTTATAGCATCTTGCTTTTCCAACGAGGGTTATAACCTAGCTTGTAATAATAATAATAATAATAATAATAATAATAATAATAATAATAATAATAATAATAATAATAATAATAATAATAATAATAATAATACTATATGATATATGCAGTAATTCTAATAGTCATAACTCCAACATAAGGCTCTATATTACACAGTAGGCATATTCTAGATGTTTTATTCCAGCTGTTATAGATTGTGGAATGATCTTTCTAATCTGTCGACTCGTTTTATAAACTATATACGACTGACCTATTTTAACGTTGTAATATTGATCATAATGTATTTTACAATTTAATTTTATTATCCATTATATATAGTTTATTTATTCTTAATTTCCTTTCCGCATTAAGCTGTTTTACCTGATGGAGCCCTTGAGCTTTTAGTTTAGCCAGTAATAATTGTAATAATCATAGGCTAATGAAACGTATATTCTAAAAAATTTTTTTTTAATAAAATTGAAAATGGAAATAATTATATTCACAGTTCAGTTAATGTAGCCAGTGGATTAGCCAGGATTTTCCTTCTCGTTAGCAATCTATCCTGGTACAGGGTTCAGGGTTTCATTCAATTCTTCTTCTTCTTCTTCTATTTCAGTAGATCTGTTGTTTAGTCAATTTTCAAACTATCAGAACCTATAGTCAATTCTTTTTAATGAGGCAGATTTGCACCGACTCGCATGGGTGCCCTTTTAGCTCGGAAAAGGTTCCTAATCGCTGATTGGTTGGACAAAATAATTCTATATTCTTCTTCTTCTTGGGGTATTAAAGCCAACACTTGTTGTTGGCACGGGCCTTTCCCTTGGTTGGCCCGTAGGTGATCTGTAAAAATTCTAAGGTGAGGTTAATTCTAACCAATCACATAGCAGGAAACTTTTCCCGAACTAAAAGGGCAGTACTGCGAGTCGGTGCAAATGCGCCTCATTAAGAAAAATGAGTATAGATACATGTCTACTGTAGGCTCTCGACCCTTTAAATATACGGCCCCATGACTATCCAATAGAGGAAACTGAAGACCTTATTTTGTGAGTTTTTTGACAGTGATGATCAAACAGTAAGCGAGCAATACGCATTTTGAAATGTTAAATGCTCCCGAATGAACATAATAAAATGACCGTGGGGGCCCTGTAGAGAGTAGGGTTCCCCTGTTGTACAGGACCAGATAAACAGCCCTTATAGTAAGTAAAGTAAATTTCCGGTTCTTCGTTGCTCTCTCACAGCACTGTGATTGTGGGCAGACTACTAGATGCAGCGTAGTAGGTGCAAAGGGTTGCAATCTGCTTCAGAAAATTCATTATCATTAGTTATCTCCTCCACAGACAGCACAGCTTGCATACTTTTACTTCTAACTTCAAGGGCATTTCTAATTATAGCGGGCAACCTCTTTAGTTGGTGTTTCCTCTCCATCCCATTACACAACACATAAAGCATTCCTGTTTCTAGAATTTTCTTTTAATTCTATCATATTCAACCTTGTTTCCTTAACTATTACTGCCTCATTAGTGTTAAGTTCTCCTGTGTAATCTCTTCTGCCATTACTATTCACAGACCTCAGTTTGGTCATCTCTGCTTTCTTTTCTTCTATTTTCTTTTAATTCAATTTGCCGCCACTTTTTTTGAGTTCTTGCATTTTATACTTTTTTATTTCTTCAATTTTAATATCATATTTTTTTTTGCATATTTCAATGATAATTTTTCCCAAACATACCCCATATGGTCCCCTTACTTGGTCTTCCTATAATTCCTCAACTAGTCGTTTGTCATCTGATGTTATTTTGTTGTGAAAAAAGACTATGGTCTCTTTTTTCTGAGTAGGCAGACAAATTGCTTAAGAATTCATACTCCTTTGCTGTTTCAATCTATTCATTTCTAACTACCCCTTTTCAAACTTTTCTTTTTGTGTGTTATTACTAACACTGCTGACTTCTGAGCATTGTACTGAAAGTCAGCCCCTTGAGTTCTTCCATACTGTGGCAGTTATTGGCGACATTCTGTACTTCTTATCTGTTGTTACTGGTGGTCATAATGTCATCATCGTAAAGGCCTATCAGGCGTTCTATTCTGATCTATCTGATAACGGTTATCATCTTTTCACGTATACTATTGACTTCTTTAGGTATCGTAGAGCGTGACTTTTGGGCAAAAAACTCAGCTTTGTCTGGCAGTTTCTTCAATCCTAATTTTCTGTTTTTCACGTGGGCCATTAATTAGATATTTGCTTTTCCAATTTAATTTTCATATAAATATAGCATCCTCCTTTACCTTCAATTTTGCCCAATTATTTTACAGTATCCCCAAACCGTACATACATAAGAGGAGGTCCCAAGTAATTATTAGGTTCAATTATAGCATTGTGTTAAAGGTAATCCGCTTTTAATCTACCCTCTATCTTACCACACTATAATTGGCTAATCTTAACATTGACCTCATCCTTAATTTTTTATTAGTTGTCTTCCTCCATCTTTACGATAATAGTCTTTTCTCTTCTTACACTTGCTTGAGGGTACACTCGGGCACACTGTTCTATCTTATTTCTCTTTCTCTTGTTATTTTGAATTTTTTTATAGTTTATATATGAAAGATTTATTCTAATTTTGTTACTATTCTTAAAATATTTTATTTTAATTGTTAATTACATCTCTTTTAGTTTATTTATTTCCTTATTTCCTATCCTCACTGGCTATTTTCCCTGTTGGAGTCGTTGGGCTTATAGCATGTTGCTTTTCCAACTACTGTTGTAGCTTAGCAAGTAATAATAATAATAATAATAGTAATAATAATAATAATGATAATAATAATAATAAACAGTCCTTCTCTGTTCTGTATATTTATAATCAGCTACCGTTGGACTTGTCCATGGAAATTATTTCCAATTCATCACATTCATCTGGTATCTATATTGTACTATTATTACCATTGCTATTAGTAGTAGGCTATTGGTATTGTTAGTAGCAGCCATTGTAACTGCAACTTTTGCTGGAAAAGCAAAATGCTCAAGGGTGTATGTAAAACGAACCCTGTAGTCTACGAAGCAACTAGAGAAAACAGGTAAAATGAATAATGACGCAATATTGATAATATAGAATAAACTCAGACGTGACTCTTGTTAATCTACTTAAAACAAAAGATTTGCAACTCGAGTGTGGCAGGATAGAAATAGGGTCTACAGAAGAGGTAATGCTTGTCTATAGTCAATTCTTTTAATTGAGGCAGATTTGCAGTGACTCGCAGGGGTGCCTTTTTAGCTCGGAAAAGTTTCCTGATCGCTGATTGGTTGGGCAAGAATATTCAATCAGCGATCAGGAAACTTTTCCGAGCTAAAAGGGCACAGCTGCGAGCAAATGTGCCTCATTAAAAAAAATTGAGTATAGTATCTGGTGGTATCCTAACGGAAACGTCCCTGGCTGGCGATCAACTGGACTGGGGTTTGAGTCCCAATGATGCTCGATAGTTTCTTATAGTGTCTGCAACCTCACCATCCTTGTCAGCTCGGGATGAAGGGATTGGTGGGGCTTATATGTCTACTGCTGTCATCAGCAGCCATTGCCTGGCCCTCCTTGCTCCTAGATTGGACATTGTCCGGCAAAGACACTACATAGGTGCCTGTATAATGATTAGGCCACACATGTGTTTTATTCATTGCTGTAGCTAGAGAACTGGAACAATGTCAAGAAGTAGACAGTAGCAACCCTTTGAACAATTCCACGGATAACGACGACAGAAACGACACATTTGTTTTCATGAGTGTGTTGAGAGAAAATAATGGAGACATTGCAATTTTTAATGGTATGAAATGTTGAATACTCTGAACGTACAAGATAAAACGACAGTGGAGGCCCTGTGGAGAGTGAGGTTCCCCTGCCGTATGGGACCTCAAAAGCAGCCGTCAAAGTAAGTATATGAATCAATCATTTGAAAGAACTCAGACCGGCCTGAGAACCGTAAGATTTTAACATTTTCCACTGATATATAATAAGTTCTTGATTAATTTTCTTGGTGAGTAGAAAACCTTCCATTTCATATTGATGAAATCGAAGAACTGTAATGTAAGATATATTCGCCAACAAGAAGCAAGGGACCTGAACTTTGGTGGGGCCAAATAAAGTAGAGCATAGACTAAACTAAACAAGCCAATGTAACTTATCTCTAACACGAAATGATTAGGTCTGACTAGCGTAATTATGCCATTAAGAAAACTTTGACGAATATTATATTCATCAAAAGTTGTCGATTCTCCTTTTTTCTTCTGCAGTGTAATTTAGTTTGTGATCTGCTTATCTTGTCCAACTTTACTAGATAGGTTTAGTTGCTATGCAGAACTCTTTCATGCATAAGCACGTATTTATAATCCAATGACGTTCACTGAGTATCTCTATTCATATTTTATTGTTATAAGTATACATTTCCTCTAAACAGTTCACAGAAAGATATTTCAAACCCAAGAATGTTCAGTAACTACCTAATAGGACGACTTATAATAGTACAAAATGTGGCCGGTAGATGGTACTCATCGTTCAACCGGTTGAGTGTCATATTTAAGAGAAATTATATATTGATTTGGTTATTTATTTTATAAAATATAAACTTTATTTTTTTACAACCATATTTTCAGCACTATAGAGAAACAGAACTAAGTGACTAATAAATTTCTTCCTGGTTCTTAACTGCTCACTCCACTAAATAAGTTTGCGAGCATTCTATCGCATTAAAGATAGGCGCAAAGCTTCTAAGCTTATTCATATAATTGTAATTAATCTTATTTTACCTGTATAATACACAAATTAATAATGAAATTCTCAATCTTAATTTTATTCCATCATATCAATAGATGGCGTTGTATAATTATTGTCTTTATTTCCAATCTTCATTCTTCCAAACATTCGATGATCGGCGTAAGCTACACGTCACACGTGTCAAACATTGAATCGTGAACATTCTGAACGGCTCCGATAAACATTTGTCGAACATCTGGGGAGACAGAGTTAAACCAAAGTGAACAGGTAAATAATTTGGAGTTTTATTACGGTGTGCATGGTAGGTAAAACAAAGATGTGTGAATGTGTAGTCTAATATATAAGTTTTCTGTCACTAAGTAACAGGTGAAGTGCATTTATTTACATTGGTGTAAGGAAACCTAACTTACAGGATAATCATTAAAAAACCTGGTTCATGGCTAGGGTATTATCCTATAGATACAGTAGTCACCGTAATATAACCACAAACAGAAACCAGAGTTACTCTAAACACTGTAGCATAGCCAAACCAAAAGCCCAGCTCATATTGGGGTACCACCGAATGGGTTTTATTATAGTTATGGACGGGGAAGTCTGTCTTACTTAAAAACAGAAGTTCCCTATAGAAAAACTTCCGTTTTCTTCAAAAATGATATTTATTTTCACTGCCGATAAATACCTAGCGAAAAATGTAGGTTATACTGTATATCTGTTGATAATGAGGGACCCCCCTGTGGGAATCTGGGGTTTTGGGGTTGGGAAAACGGTATATAATGGCTAAACAAACTTTTTCGTGTCTCTACGTGAAAAATTGCTCAAATTATCTATCCTATACCACACTACTGGTATATTTTTCATTTGTTTATGGACATTTTACGAATTGGTTGTATTCGCTCCATTTTGTTTGTATGTACATGTTATCCAGTTTTAGAACTTCTGCACATAATCCCCCCTTCCTTTTATTTTGACCAATAGAATTACATGTTTTCCTATAAGCCCTCCCCATCTTTACCCGTGACATTCAAGTTTTGACCCTTCTAATACTGTATGAATGTTGAATTGCAACGGAAGAGAGCTGTCGTAGAACAACGACCAATAAATAAGTAAATGATGTTAATTTGGCGTACCAACATTTGCCTTGGTAAATATGCTCATTTAAGTGTGTTTTTTTTTTTTTTTATCATGATGAACGACTCCATAGAAAATATGATTGAGAAATCATGATTTCTATGAATCCTTAAGGCCTGGCAAACAGAGGCTCAATTGTTTTAATTGTTTCATTTATATCATAGTGCTGGGTTGTGGTGGCCGATGTGGTAACGTCCCTGACTGGTAAATGCTAGACTGGGGTTCGAGAACTGTTCACACTCATTAGTTTCTTTGGTCGCTGCAACGTCACCATCCTTTTAAGCTAGGGAGGGGGGTTTTTGGGAGCCCATAGGTCTATCGACCGAGTCATCAGCAGCCATTACCTGGTCTTCCTTGGACCTGGCTAGGGTGGAGAGGGGCTTGGGCGCGTATCATACGTACTGTATACATGGTCAGTCTCTAGGACATTGTCCTACTCGATAGGGCAATGTCACTGTCCCTTGCCTCTGCCATTCATGAACAGCCATTAAATCTTTAAACTGGGTTTTGATGACTGTAATCAATTTTGTATTACATGACAGGTTTTTATGATTATGACTGATGGAAACAACAAATTTTAAAAATAAAAAAAAAATTAACTGTATTTTGAGGCATTTTTAATGTTATGACGATACCTACCACAAACCCATAGCTTTTCAGTTTGGGAGTTAACCCGCCAAAAGTATAAAACTACAGCATAGAATTCCGTCATAAATCATTATCTATACCATTCAAAACTATAAAACGTACAAAGTAACTTTGTCATATTCTCCAAACAGTTAATTGTATTGTTCTATAATTTTACCAAAATTCTATTAGGTAATGCTTTTGTCATAAGTTACTTGTTCAAAAAAGATCTAACGTTCCAACATTTTACATTTGTAAGCTCATGGTTATGTGTTTTTAATATCAGGAAATACAATGTAATTAAGCCCATATTCACAGTTATACACTAGTTTAATAATGAAAAATGGAAGCCAAGTCAAACATTTAATTAACACAAAAATACTTGCAAATGTGGATAGCCCATTTATTGCTTGGCTGAACAGAGGTGCAATGAGTTGAATGTTGATTGCGAGCAAAGAGACCAGTGGCTTAACAAAGACAATAAACGATTATACTGTATGGTGATAATTTGCAGACCAACATATCTGTAAATATTCTTAAGTATAGGGGCTTTTGCAGTAGTAAGATGGCTATAAACATTTCCCAAGAGAATGGGATGGAAAAGTCCCATTTTCTATGCCTCCAGGAGGCCTGTCATTCTACAAAGGCTTCAGTGTTTTGAAAGTTTTTGATGACAGTATTTCTCAAAAACTCAGTTTTGAGTTATGGTTACAGTACTCCTAAAAAGTCCAGTTTCAACAAGTTGGTATCATTAACAAAATGAGACAAGTATAAGGTGCATTTAAAGGCTTTTCAAATGTTTTTGATGACAATAACTATAAGAAACCATCTTTGTTTTTTAGATTTGGTAGTTGGCCCATCAATACTCAATAACTATGGATTTCTGCCCGTTAACGTCATTAGAAACTTTCAAACCATCATGGACCAGTTTCATTTCATTTGTAACGATTATCGTACCACTGTACAGTATTTTATAATTTTACTGAAAGTACAAGGCTATGTAGTAGTTTTCCAGGTCAGCCACAAATCTGTGAAAGGTTCCATTTAAAACTTTTTCATCGTCCTTGTGACTTTCTTCGTGTTTGGGGGTGATAAAGGTTTCTATTTAAACTTTTATCATCATCCTTGTGACTTTCCTCGTGTATAGAGGTTGACTCGCTCTGTATGTCTGTGCAATGATGACGACAACTGAAACGTAAATAAGTTGGCCGCCATTTGGCATCAGTGGTTCTCCATCAAGTCATCATCATCATCTCCTACACCTATTGACGCCATGGGCCTCAGTTAGATTTCACCAGTCTTCTCTATCTTGAGATATTCAATACTTCTCCATTCATCATCTCCTACTTCACACTTCATAGTCCTCAGCCATGTAGGCCTGGGTGTTCCAACTATTATAGTGCCTTGTGAAGTCCAGCTGGACGTATGATGAACTCTCTCTCTCTTGGGGAGTATGAAGAACATGCCCAAACCATCTCCATCTACCCCTCATCATGATCTCATCCACATTTGGCACTCGAGTAATCTCTCTTAGTTTTGTTTCTAATCCTGTCCTGCCATTTAACTCTCAATATTCTTCTAAGGGCTTTATTCTAAAATCTATCAAATCTATTGGAGATTGTTTCTTTGTCTTACCATAACTCATTTCCATCAAGTAACACCGACCTCACTAAACTGATATATAGTATGGTTTTTATATGCACTTTCAGGCAATTTGATTTCTAAATTGTACTTAACTTAGCCATTGTCTGATTTTTTTATTTATTTTATTTTTATTTTTAATCTTTCACTAAACTCTAAACTCTCCATCAGGTGGAGAAAGTTTTTTTTTTTTTTTGCTGCTGAGACTTCTAAGACTGCTCTTGTGGTGTCTCCCCACCTGATTGGTGTGGTATGTGCTGGTATTGTCGTTGCTTCTGTTGAAGAGTGTCCTCTGGTCTCTTCCTGCATGAGAACTTCATCATTGGTTTCCAAAACCTTGATCAGAAAGAAGGCAGTCAAAAAGCATGTGTGATCCTCTTTTCTACTGTAGTTCTTCCTCATCCTTTTGTGCCTCCTCTTTTTTAATTTCTTCAAGAAGTTGTCTGGGTAGATCTATTGAATGCAGTTGCCATAAACATCTGACTAATCTCTCTTTGCTTATGCTTGAGAGAAGTAATATAGGCAGGGAAGGTGCTGCTTTGAATGATGTGGGGCCTAACACTCCTGCTAACTGTGCTCAATCTCATTTTGAACCTTGCTCGTGCACTGTTGGTCAGGATGAAGGTCTCTTCCCTTCGTTACTTTCTTATAATGGACAGTAAAGGTAAACTAGGTCTCTCTCCTTAAGGATGCTTCCGTATTAAAGGGAGAGAAATTATCTTGTGGTGCAGTGAGAGGAACCAGTAGTTGGTATCTTCGCTTTTAGAGTGATGAAACATTCCCTCACGTGTGATCGGGAATGTGATCCTCTCTCATGATCATTCAATGCAAGATTAGTCATCATGTGGTCATTCTACTTGTATCTGAGCTACAGGTAACATGCTCATGCTTGAATGAATGAGATCACCTGTCACTTGTTCTTTCCCTGCTTATCCATCCCACGTCCTGGGAAGTGCCCAAGCGCCAGCAAGTTTCCAAATGCTCTCGCGTCTGGGAAAATGAACTATTAACCCCCCATGATACTATACTGCCCTTATGAGCACCAAGATTCCCTATCTCAAGCGCGATCGGCGGCAAGGTTAGTTACCTTGAAGTGATTGGTGTGCACACGACGCTCATGCTTGCCGCCTGATACTGCAATCATTTTTATGCTTCTTAGAGGCTCACATATACTGTACTTTTTCAGTGTCTTGGACATAATGGTCAAAGGTAGTCCTGTTCGGAGGGAGGCGTATTGTTGATCAGGCCCCACTTCAACCTCTCGAGAGTACATTTCTAGTCCTGTTTTTAGTCCAGATCGTGAAAAAAAATGAAAAACAGGATATGAATATAAAGAAGCAAAACTAAAACACATTTGTTCACAACCTTATTTAGAAAGAGAAATTAAGTGTTGCTTCCCCATTGCTTTAATTTAAATTGAAAAAAAAAAAAAAATACTGTACTGTAAATCAAAAGTTATAGAAATGGTAACAGTCTGGAAGGTAGAAATATCAGAATACCTAAATGGGTAGTTGGCGCATTATCTTTCGGGGCTGAGAATTTCAGCTGAAAAGATGAAGCTGGCAGGAAAGCTTTGGGTTCAAAGACGTCACAGAAGGGGTGGCATCAGGATGGGACAGAAATTATAAGAATGGGAGGACAGGAAAGACTGGTGACTCCTCATTACAGGCAGGATAGGCTAACTACTACTCCTCGTCACAAGCAGGAAGCGCCAGCTACTTCTCTTCTTTTCGGGCATGACAAGATTTTATGGAGATAGGCGTTTCTCTTCTGAAGGGGAGAAGACTGTCAGAACTCTCGTTTTTCCCGACCTTTATTTCTCTTAACCACCACCCTCTCTCTGCCCTGGGTAGTCTCTTATGGAAGCATAAATTTTACACTGTATGGGTGGAGTTAAAATGGGCAATCGTATTCCCCACATTTTTTTTTTTTTTTTTCGACATACGGATTGATTCTTTAAAAGTGCCCAATTTGGTCATATGGATCCAGTGTTGCACCTTATAACAAAAGCTTTGCATGGAAGGCCAAATGGTGTTGTTTTCACAGAACATTAGCTGGATTTCCTCTTGCTAAGACAGTCTTGGAAAGGAGAGAGTTACTTTTTTAATATATTTCTGTAGCATTACTGTATTGCATCTATTTATGACAAGAGCTTTAACAAAGTCTTTCATGCGCTCATCATGTGAGCATTTGAGAAGAGCATCAGGCAGATATGACCAGAGACTTTCTTCTTGCTAACCGTAGCTCTGGCAAAGTAAGTTGGCTAGATTCACGGCATTTCATATACTGTATCAGTAATCTTTATGAATAGTAGAAGGAAGTCTCCTTCACTTTGTGCTGAGTTCATGGCCAAGACCCAAAACCTAACGGTCAACAGTACCAGGTCCTCCATATCTTTCAGAGAGGTGTTTGTAAAGAATTAAGAGAAGTTGCTGTTGTTCTGTTGAAGTGTTACTGCTCTTATCTATAGAGGACTTAGAGCTCTAGGCTGAGCAGTAGACTCTTCCTTAGCAGTAGCAGGATCAGAAGGTATTAAAAAAAAATCACTAATTTCTTCCCAACGTGATAGCATCAGACATGCATACCCCTCAATGGATGGGAGGCTATGAGAGCCAATGGTTTAGGGTATCTGATCCACTATAGCATTCAGGTAGAAACTTTCAGTGTCTCGAAGTGTTAAAGGCTGGAGTCTGGAAATGCCAGACGACCTTTACCTCCCACTACCTGCAGGAGTATACCTACAAGCATGGGATACCTTTGTCCTTGGTCCTCCTGAGGTGGCTGCTCAACAAATTCTGTAGCCAGCCCTGTTCCCACATGGGACAAGAAGCATATCGTCTATGATAGCATGCATGACATGAGTCTTGAATGAAAGGTAGGATGAGTGGTCTACTCTTCTTTATTCCCCCTCACTTGTGGGTGCAGCAGCCTTGCCTGTTGTGCACTGGAACATATGTCAGATGCAAGGAAGCATCTTTGAGCAATTTTTCATTGTAGAATGGATTGGTGGAGAAGTATCCCCCACATCTCTTAAACTAGGAGAAGGGTGAATTTTTTGTAATGGCAACATATACACATAGACCATATCTCGTTTTGGGATATGTGCCAGTTAACTAACCTAAAGCTGCCAACATCCCTATACCTAGGCTATTATGAGTTTGGCAGTAACTTTGTAAACCCTAGTTCTTGAGGTTACACTTCCCGCCTCGATCACCCTGCAAGTCCAAGACCTAAGGTCAAATGTAAGGGTCTGACTGGCGTGAGTGGGGCTTCCCCTGACCACCTGTAGGTACAGTAGTTATAACTATTTAATAATTCAATGGTTTCAGCTTGTGCGAGAGCCATACTTCTATTAAAGGACTTGTTTGTGAGGAAAGTACAAGTTGGTTTATAAGTTAATTAATAGTGGATTTGATTTGAGAAATTTTAAGCACTTGGCTCTGTGCTGGCCTGGGTAGACTTTTTAATTGTGGAAATAACTTGTAATGACACAAAGAATTTTTTATGTGTATAGATGTATTTGGGGCAATGATCTTTCTGTAATTTTAGTTTGTTCCGTAACCGAAATACAAACCACGCTATTTACATTGGGTTTACCTTTTAGCGCAGCTGAAATGACGAGCCAATAGTTTTAACGAGGGTTAATTACCCCCGCGCTAGTTAGCGGGGGGTAGGGGAAGGGTAGCTTGCTACCCCTCCCCCCCCCACACACCGATGACTTGCTTCACTTTCACTTTTGGCTCGGCGGTGAACAGACGTGTCTGTTCGTCGTCCTCGTTGACAGCCTTTAATCTTTTTTCTGCGTTTTCTTTTCTACAGCTTGTGTGTTGGTTTGAAGTTGACTTTCATTATTATATTATTATATTACAATGCGTACGTGCCCTGGTGTTGCCGGCCGCCCTTGTGGGACCTTTATGTCGGCCTTAGATACGGACCCTCACACCCTTTGCCCTCAGTGTCGGGGCCGACGGTGTGACCAGGAAAACATGTTGTGAGAGTAGGGAGTGGTCTGCCTCCCAGTGGGAGAGGTTTGGCCGCCGGCGTAAGAAGAAGTCCAAGAGAGACCGTTCTCCTTCGGGGGTTGCCTTGAAGGAGGAAGGTTCTCGGGATTCTTCTTTCGCCGCCCAAACCTCCTCCGAAGCTCCCCTCGACCGGCTCCCAAGGAGAGTCGTCCGAGTAGCGCAGGCCCTAGTTCTGTTTCCCGACCTTGGGTGGGGGGAGAGGGCGTCGCCTCCCATAGCGGGGCGGTTCCCCCTCCTCCTCCGGGGGAGGCCATTGATAACTCCTTGTCTAATGATGATCTCTTACAGATTTGGGCTTCCCTGGGGCTTAAGGGCTTGCCCTCCAGGGTCGCCTTGATTGACCTTGTCTCGTTGGGGGCCGCCGTTAAGCAGTCGCCGGCGGTAGCAGAGGTAGACCCTCTGTCTATCGTCGACGTCGTGGTGGCAGAGGCCTCCGACGTGGCTGGGCAATCCTCTGCAGGTGCAGTTGAGGATGATGGTGCTGATGGCTCTCCTCCCCCTTCCGTACATCCTTCGAAGGGGGAAGTGAGTCCTACGGGCTCTTCTGCTGTTCAGCTTCCTTCTAAGGGAAGTGCTTTGACTGAGACTCCCCTTCGGAGGACTGATGGTCCTGATGATCTTCCCCGTGGCCGCCTCCGCCGTAAGGCTCACCGTCCGCTGCGTCGCAAGGGCCTCCCTTCCCCTTATAAGGGGGTTAAGAGGCGCCTTTTTGGATCTTCTTCCTCCGAAGGGGACTCTCCTCGTCGTACTCAGCCTACAGCTCCTGCTCCTTTGGACCTCTCTGCAGATCGTTCTCCAACTCCTAGATCTTCACCTTCTGGGGAACTTGTCACCCGACGGGCAACGGTCCCTTCGGGGCAAAGGGATTCTTCCCTTCCACGTGCAGTGCTAGCGCACAGGCGCTCTCCTGCTCGTCAGCGCTCTCCTGATCATCAGCTCTCTCCTGCTCGTCGGCGCTCTCCTGCTCGTCGGCGCTCACCTGTTCGTCGGCGCTCTCCTGATGTTCGCCCTCCTCGTCAGCGCTCTTTTGAGGATCATCGCCCTGTGGTCTCTGACCATCCTGCAGTTCCTGTTGAATCCCCTGTGCGCCATCAGTCTCCTGAGCTCTCTCATCCTGTGTCTACGCAACAACGTTCGTGTTCTCCAGCGCGTGTGTCAAAAGCACATGTTCGCCCACGCACCTGCGATCTTCCTGTTCCTGTTCGTGAACGCGCCGCGCCGCCCCACCTGTTCCTTCACAGTATCTCACGCGTCGCCCTCCTGCTCGCCAGCGATCACCTACGCGCCAGCGATCACCTGCTCGCCAGCGCGCACAGGCGATTTTAGTATCGCCTATTCATCAGCGTTCTCCTACGCGTCAACGATCACCTACGCGCCGGCGATCACCTGCTCGCCAGCGCGCACAGGCGATTTTAGTATCGCCTATTCGTCAGCATTCTCCTACGCGTCAGCGATCACCTGTTTATCGGGGATCTCCGGATCGCCCGCGTGATTTACAACCTGCGCGCCCGCGTTCTCCAACGCTTCGTCGACCAGAGGTTCTGGAGGGACATGGTTCGCCATCTATTAGCTCGCCATCGCGCGATCACTCACCTGCGCGTGCTGCGCACTATCGCTCGTCAACGCGTCACCGTGCGACAACGCGCCATTGCCCACCTGCGCATCAGCGCTCGCCAGCTCACCACTGATCGCCTGTTAATCTATATCGCCAGCGATGTTCCTCACCCACGCGGCAGCGCGTTTCCTCGCCATCGCGCCACCGCTTTCGTTCGCCGACTTGGACACGCGCTCATTCACCTGTACACCCTCGCGACCGCTCGCCTGCGCGCCCGCGCAATCATCCACCTGCGCGCCTGCGCGATTGTTCGCCCTCGCGCGACCATCGTTCGCGGTGAATTTCGCAGCCGATGGTAGCAGCAGGAACGTGTGTTCCTGGACAACGCTCGGGATCGCCTCCACCCAAACACAGGATTGTAGTGCAGGACAAGGATAATACTGAGGAGAGGTTAGTACATCATTCTTCCCCACCTTCTTTTCAGGCAGGTACTGTGGTGGCCACTCCAAAGGATCGCCCGATCCCTTTCCCTTTAGCGAGGATTTCGGACTCCGTGTCCTTGGAGCAACAGACTTGATTTGGTCCCCTGGCGCGGGCGTTAGGGAGGGTTATGAAGCCAGCACTCGCCGACCAGGGTAACAAACCAACGGCTGTCTCTCCTACGCTGAAGAGAAAGAGAGGAGTGGACTTTGTGGTGACTTCCCCCAGGGCGAAGTTGGTTCCCAAGAGGTCTGTCGCGAAGCCCCCTTCTCCTGCTCGAGTGCTTTCTCCTTCTCCCGTGGACGAGACCTTTCCGTCCTCGGGTGAGTCCAGTGAAGCGGTAGTCTTCCCCTCGGCACCAAGGGGGGAGACTTCGCTTCATGGAGGAGAATCGTCTCGTGAGGAAGGGGCTCCTCGAACCTCTGTTGGGATCCTGTATCCCTCCCAGGAGGGAATCCAAGGACTCGGAGACCGTCCCGAAGTCATCTTCGAGGATTCGCCAGGAACCCACGGCTCCCCGGGGGAACGTCCACGCTTCACCCCAGGAAGAGATCCCTGGGACAGGAGACTTAGCTGCCAGCCCGCAGGGAGGAGATCAGCAGGAATCCGAACATGCCTTCTGGCAGGTCCTAAGCCTGATAAGGCAACTTAACGGGCTTATGGATCCAGTCATCGCCCCCCGTGAAGGCAAAGACACTATCTTAGATGAAGTGTTTGACGTTCGGAAGGCCCCTAAGTCCAGTGCGGCTCTGCCCTGGTCTCGGGGTCTGAAGAGTGCAGAGCTAGGGCCAACGCTCAGCTCGCGATTCTTGCCTCCTCCAGTCGTTCCTCTGCCGGGAACAAGCTCATCCCTCCTCCTCGTCTTCAGCAGAGGAGGTATTTAGAGATTCTGGGTGAGTCCAGCCTCGCTCTTCCTCTCCATCACTCTGTGGAGGAGCTGGCGAAGGGAGTTCCCTTTGAGAAGCTCTCTGCCCGGCAGGTTTCGTTCTTGGCGGCAGAGATCCTTAGCCACGAGAAGGTCTCTAAGTGTGCCATGCAGGCCACTTCGTGGCTGGACTTTTGGCTGGGATCTCTGGGCATCCTATTGCGCTCTGAGGACTTGTCCAAGGAGACCAATAGGAAGGCCCTGGAGACCTTCTTGCTCTCGGGCACCCGCTCCATCGAGTTTTTGGCGCACCAGGATACCACCCTGTGGGCCAACTCTGTGTTGAAGCGTCGCGATGCTGTGTCCGAGAGATTCCATCCGAAGGTCCCCGCCGTGGATGTGTGTAGGCTCCGACATGATTCCTTCTGGGGGAGAACCTGTTTGAGCCTCAAGACATGGAGCGAACGGCTGAGAGGTGGAGGAAATCCAGCACGGACTCCCTCCTCCATAGGGCCCTTACAGCTCGGCCCTATAAGCCTCCAGCTCCGCCGCAACAGCAGCAGCAGCCTCGTAAGGCTCCAAAGCAGGCACCGGCAGTTAAGAAGGTGGTGTCTAAGCCCCAGCCCTTTCCAGCCAGGGTCAAGAGGGGCGGTAAGTCCTCCAGGGGAGGCAAGACTCCTAGGGGTGGCAGTCCCCCTGCGTGTCCACCTATGGGGGGATGCTTTCAGCGTTGCGTCCGTAGGTGGCAGCAACACGGGGCCGATGCTTGGACGGTCTCAGTGATCGGCCAAGGCTATCGCGTCCCGTTCACAACATCTCAACCTCCCCTGACAGCGAATCCAGTGTCGTTGAGCTCCTATGCCACGGGATCGGCAAAGGGGCTGGCCCTTCGGGCCGAAGTCGAGACCATGCTCAAGAAGGGTGCTCTCCAGGAGGTCGTCGACGGCTCCCCAGGCTTCTTCAGTCGACTCTTTCTTGTAAAGAAGGCTACTGGAGGCTGGAGTCCTGTCATCGACCTCTCAGCTCTGTCAAGCAAACCCGGTTCAGCATGGAGACAGCAGACACGGTCAGACTTGCGGTGAGACCACAAGACTTCATGTGCATACTGGATCTAAAGGACGCGTACTTCCAGATCCCAATCCATCTGTCTTCCAGGAAGTACCTGAGATTTTGCCTAGACGACAAGATCTACCAGTTCAAGGTGCTGTGTTTCGGTCTCTCCACAGCTCCTCAGGTGTTCACCAGAGTGTTCACCCTGATTTCATCTTGGGCGCACAGGAACAGCATTCGTCTCCTTCGTTATCTGGACGATTGGCTGATCCTAGCAGACTCGGAGTCGACCCTTCTTCGGCACCGAGACAGGCTTCTGGATCTTTGCCAGGATCTGGGGATCGTGGTAAACCTCGAGAAGTCCTCTCTGCAGCTGTCCCAACGACTGGTTTATCTAGGCATGCTAATAGACACCAATCTCCACAAAGCCTTTTCATCAGACGACCGGATAGCAAGGCTGAGGAGGGTGGCGGAACCCTTCCTCAGGCGAGAAGAACTCCCCGCCCAATCGTGGTTGCGTCTCTTAGGTCACCTATCCTCCTTGGCTCGTCTGGTTCCAAACAGCCGCCTCAGGATGAGATCCCTTCAATGGCGGCTCAAGTCCCGGTGGAATCAAGGATCCGATTCCCCGGACATTCTGATCCCAATGGGGTCTCTGGAACAGACGGACTTGCAATGGTGGCTGGTCGACGAGAACCTACGAAAGGGAGTGAGTCTTCTCTTCCTCCCCCCGGAATTGACTCTGTTTTCGGACGCGTCAAAAGAAGGGTGGGGGCCGCACGTTCTGAACCAGAGGGCCTCAGGCCTTTGGTCAGAATCAGAAAAGTGCCTACACATCAACCTGCTAGAACTGAAGGCCGTCTTTCTGGCTCTTCAGCAGTTCCAACGGTCCCTGGCGGGTCACTCCGTGGTGGTGATGAGCGACAACACCACGGTAGTGGCTTATATGAACAAGCAGGGAGGCACTTTTTCGCAGCAGCTATCCCATCTTGCAGTAGAGAGACTGAGGTGGACCGAAATCCACTCGATAACACTATCAGCTCGTTTCATTCCTGGCAAGAGGAATATGCTCGCCAACAGTCTGAGCAGGGTCTTACAGATAGTGAGTACCGAGTGGTCTTTGGATCCTCAGATAGCCAACAAAGTCCTGACTTTGTGGGGTTCCCCGACTGTGGACTTGTTCGTGACAGCTTTGAACTTCAAGCTGCCCCTGTACTGCTCCCCAGTCCCGGACCCCAAGGCACTCTGGCAAGATGCTTTCCAGCAACGGTGGGACAACATCGACGTGTACGCCTTCCCACCGTTCTGTCTGATGAGAAGGGTGCTCAACAGGACCAGACTATCGGTCAACTGTTCGATGACTCGGGTAGCTCCGCTATGGCATCACGCGGAATGGTTTCCGGACTTTCTGCAGCTCCTGACAGAACTCCCGAGGGAGCTTCCTCCACGACACGAGCTTCTCAGACAACCCCACTCCGGCGTCCCTCACAGGGCCGTAGCCTCGCTTCGGCTTCACGCCTGGAGACTATCCAACGTCTCCTTGCGGAGAGAGGCTTTTCGCAACAGGTTGCGGAGAGAATGTCTCGGCACCTGCGAAGGTCCTCTGAGGGAGTCTACCAAGCAAAGTGGAGAGTCTTTTGTGGCTGGTGTCGTGGAAGGGGTATCTCTCCACTCGATGCCACTATTCCAGCAATAGCGGACTTCCTCGTTTATCTGCGGGAAGAAATGCGCCTTTCTGTCTCGGCAGTGAAAGGCTATCGCTCAGCCTTAAGCTTGGCCTTCAGACTGAAGGGCGTGGATATTTCTTCATCGCTAGAACTCTCTTTACTCATACGTAGCTATGAGCTTACCTGCCCCCAGTCGGAAGTGAGACCTCCTCCTTGGAACGTGGTTCGAGTCCTCAGGTCTCTTAAGAGACCTCCCTTTGAACCATTACGCCAGGCCTCCAATCGCCACCTGTCTTGGAAGACGGCTTTCCTACTCGCTTTGGCTTCGGCCAAGCGGGTTAGTGAACTTCATGGTCTCTCGTACGACATCGCCCATTCAAGGGGATGGGGGGAGGTAACGTTCAGGTTCGTCCCTGAGTTTGTTGCCAAGACTCAGAATCCCGGAGTGCCGGATCCTCGCTTTGACTCTTTCAGGATCGCGAGTCTCTGTTCTGTAACAAGCGACCCAGACCAGCTGCTACTATGTCCAGTGAGGTGTCTGAGGCACTACTTGAAGAGAACGGCTGCAGTCCGTCCTCAAGTGCGAGCTTTGTTTGTGAGCACAGGCAGGACTAAGAGGAGGGTCACCAGGAACACCATCTCAGCTTGGATTCGAAGGGTTATCCACCATGCCTTGAATCCTGACCCTCCTCCGTCACGTTGCCCTCGGGGCCACGATGTCAGGGGTATTGCTACATCCCTGGCCTTCAAGAGAAACTTCTCTGTGAAGCAGGTACTTCAAGCTGGGGTCTGGAAGCGTCAGACGACCTTCACAGCCCACTACCTGCAAGACGTGACCCACAGGAGCCTCGATACGTTTTCCATCGGCCCTGTGGTGGCTGCACAACAGCTGGTTTAACCTCGGGCTCCTTTTTGGACAAGTAGTAGTAGGTTGAGGGCATTGTTACCCGGTCTTAGTCTGCGTGAATGAAAGAGTATGTCTGACCCTTACTTCTTTCTTCATTCTCCCCTCTCTTGGGGAAGCAGCATCCTGGTCCTCGCATAGCTGACCTCGACCTCTGCAGGTAACCCATGCTTCTTTGTGCTCCTAGTATTAAGCTTAATACTGTTGCGTCTCCCATACCCTGACGAGGTGGTATTGGGAACGTCCTATCCTAGAATTCCTATCTGAAGGTCTCAAGGTCAACTTCATAGGACAAGTCACACTCTCCTCCACACACTGCTTATGTAGGCCACTCGGCTCCCTTTCTCTAGTGCTGCTCACTGAGGGATCGAGCCCCCGGGCAAGCCGAAGTCAGTAAGGCTGGGGACTTTCCACCCTTCCTAAGGGGTAGGTCACCCAATGTAAATAGCGTGGTTTGTATTTCGGTTACGGAACAAATGACAATTTCGAAGATAATTTGTATTTTTCCTAACCATACAAACCTTAGCTATTTACACATATGTGCCCGCCATCCCTGACCCCCAAGTCAAGTCCTACCTCTTAAGTGAAAGTGAAGCAAGTCACCGGTGTGTGTGTGGGGGGGGGGGGGGGGGAGGTGTAGCAAGCTACCCTTCCCCTACCCCCCGCTAACTAGCGCGGGGGTAATTAACCCTCGTTAAAACTATTAGCTCGTCATTTCAGCTGCGCTAAAAGGTAAACCCAATGTAAATAGCTAAGGTTTGTATGGTTAGGAAAAATACAAATTATCTTCGAAATTATCATATTCTGGAAGCGCTTTAAACGGGCAACAACAAGGTGGAAGAAAGGAAGAAGGAATAGTGGTAAAGTAGAAGACTAAAAATGTGTGCAGCTGAAGGCAGAAAAGTGGTAAAAACTATATTTATGAATAAAGTAAATTTTTCAGGTGTACTGTCAGCTATTCTTGTACAGTATGAGAATGCAGGAATATATTTTAAGTTTTATTACAGAAACTAACTATACTTTCAATTTAATATACAGTACTTTCTTTTATTATTCTAAATGTTAACTAATGCCGTAGCTAATGCTTTATGCTGTATTGCTAACTACTGAATCTTTTTCTTCCTTCAGTATTCTTTTAATTGATGATTCAGTAGTTTTTTATTTTTATACAAAAATTAATATATATTCCATTCTAATGATACACACTAGGAATACTGACTAATTTGCTAGTCGATTACTGATTTTTTTTCTTTGCAGGATGATATCAGACGTTCAGCTTGCAGTCTTTGTCAACATTTTGGGTGTTTCTCTCTTCCTGATGGTAGTTCTCTACCATTACATATCAGCAAACAACCCCAAAGCACATTAAAAGAAACAAGATATTTTTTGAATGAATGGTGGGGAGTGAGGTGAGTTGTAATATGCTTTTACAAAGATGCTTAGAGAGATATGGTGTACTTTGTACAGTATTGTATGATTCAGAATTTTTTGTCTTTTTTGTTTTCTTATTTGTAACCCACACATCAATGCACTTAATGTTTGCTCTGAATTGTGTGGATTTTTGCAAAAGGACACTTGTTATTTCCTACACATATACAAACGGTCATCCTTAGGCGTCGGTTATTGTGAAGGGTCATACATATACCCTCTGATGTTGCACTGCTTTTAGGATCTATTATTGTTAATGTAGTCCCTATGAACCACTAGGCAGAAAATTGTCGTTGCTGTATGTGGTAACCACATTTGTTAATCTATTTTAGCAACCCCAAGTTCTAGCTGTCATTCAGAAAATGTTTGTAAAACCTGCTAGTCACCTTTTCCGAAAGTATCTGAACACATCATGCCTGGTCCATCAGTCTACATGTTTTTACAGACTCAGATGTCATTTGGATGTCGACTTACATTATCCAGATGATGTGGGAGAATGTGTGTATTAAAAGCTACTATTAATGACAGCTATGGTTCATGTTTCCTGATGAAGTAAATTGTTGGAAATGGCATGAGAGGTGACAAATGCACAGGAGATAGTTTACAAAATGGTTGCCATCTAGGGTGTTTCCCTTTGTTATCCAGAAATACCACTTTCCTACAATTTTATGATAGCTTTTGGTTGTTGGGTTTTGCACAGCTTCTGGTCGCGGTGTAGTTCACATCTCGCTGCTCTCTCACATCCCGTCCGACCCTTTGTGTCCCCACGTGGTTACCGCGTGTTTGCCAATTCCCTTGTACCCTTTCATCCACCTCCTGTCCCAGTGTTCTTGTGTTGCTTGGTGCTTTTGTTCTTCCGTATGGATCCCCAACGACGAATCAACAATAGCCCCCACATCAGTTACATCGGACTCATGGGGAGCGGCAATAGGCCGCTTCCCTGCAACGGACTTACCTCGTCCCCTACTCTGGGTAGGGGAAGGTGACGGGGAACCTCTCCCCGATAGAGCGGCAGGTGAAGCCAAGGGCGATGCGGCGCCCACCTTCTTAGGGGACCTCTTCGGCGCCTTTTTCTTCTTAGTAGCGTACAAGGCCCACTGGATCTCCAGCCAGGACGCGCACTCCGGACACGTGGCGGACTGGGAACACACGCTACCCCTGCACGAGGAACACAGGATATGTGGGTCTACCTCCGGCTCCGACAGGAACGCACCACGCGATTTACCGGCCTTAGACCCAGGGCAACAATGTTGGGGATCCATACGGAAGCACAAAAGCACCAAGCAGCACAAGAACACTGGGACAGGAGGTGGATGAAAGGGAGGGTACAAGGGAACAAGGGAATTGGTAAACACGCGGTAACCACGTGGGGACACAAAGGGTCGGACGGGATGTGAGAGAGTGGCGAGATGTGAACTACGCCCCGACCAGAAGCTTACTGGTGACCGAGACATAGCTCCATGCTCTCGCACGCTGACCTGGGTCGCCTCAGGGCGAGTATCCATTCGCCACATAGGGACCCACTATAGAAAACGGAGGTAGGGGAAACTACACAAAATTCTGGTCGGTTGGGAGGAGAATCCCAGATACTCCTAAGAAAGTAGTTCGAGGTAAGTACTGTCACGAAAAATACAAATCACTTAAAATTTGTGATTTTTCTGGTATTTCTTTGCTGAGAGCTCCTCTTCTCATTCTCAGTAGTGAAAGGGGATTGCTCAGCTTTTTGCCAGGTCTGCAGAGCCAAGGGCTCCCTTATCGTGGGAGCATTGCATGTTCATAAGGAGCTTATCTGTCGTGCCCACCTCGCGACCTTTGAGTAGTCGTACGTACTACGGAGTGGAATATGACCTGTGTGAGCCTTTGAGACTGTGGACTGAGATCAGACATTCAACACTTCTTTCTGCTAGCCTTAGCTTTGGCGAAGAGAGTTGGCAAACTTCGAGTCTATATGTCATAAGTCATCTGGAGAGATGGAAGCAGATATGTTTTACTTTTGTCTACAAGGATTTGGCCAAGACCCAAAATCCAGCTCTTCATGATATCAGGTTCTGGTCTTCCTCCATCTCCTTAGTAGGTATCTTCCAAGGAATGGGCAAGACTTATTTCTTTGTTCTGTGAGGGCTAAGTGGCACTGAAAAGGACTCTGCTCTTCAGACCTGAACATCAAAGACTTTATGAAGATCAGCAGGACAACAAGAAATATATCCAAGGAGACACTGATGTTTAGCATTTATAGAACCATCAGACATGTATATCCTTGAACCAATGAGGGGCTTGAAGGTCCATCTCTGACTAGCATTCTCAAAGTCAGGGGTATCAGGTCCACCTTGGCATTCTAGAAGAACTTCTCAGTGACTCGGGTATTGAAGGCAGGAGTGTGAAGATGCTAGACATCCTTTACCTTCCATTCCAAATGGGAGTTCAGTACACCCACAATTCCTTAAAGAGTTGACCAAACCTGAATTTTGGTTCCCAGAGAATCTCTCATAAAATGATGAAGATTTGTATTCATATGGAAACAAATAACAAATTTGTAAGGCGAGTTGTCCTTTCAATTTACAATTCCCACCTCAACCATGCAAGTCCAAGGCCTGAAGTACTACTGACGTTTGAGTATCCTCTTCCCGCCACCCGTCAGTATTGAGAACTCGTACTCCTATTGAAGTACTCGGGTTTGTTTTTATATAATCATAAAAATACAAATTACCGTACTTTTAAAATTTTTTTTTTTTTTTTTTTTTAATAGGATTAACCATCATAATCTTGTGGTTATAATTTTTCATTAATATTTCTGTTGCTTTTTGTATAAAAAATTTGGAAGATCACATTTTACTTTTGCTTATGTTTTATTTGGATACCTTAGACATTTATAATTTCATAAAAAACTATAGCTCGATTGTTCTTGTCAAGTCATATTGTGTAATATTACATTATTCTGTATTTTCTTTTGTTTTTCAGAGGTGGTGTTTGTGTGTGTGTGTGTGTGTAAACATTAGATATTAAAATGGTGAAGCGATTCTATTGTGATTATTGTGATGCATCGTATCCTTATAGTGTAGAGGCTCGTAAGAAACACGACCAAGGTCATTATCATCAGAAATTGAAGAAGTTGCATTATGACAATTTTCAAAGTAAGTGCTTCTTCTAATCTGGATATTTATATTTTTTATGGGAAGAAAGTCCTTACCCGCTGTCATTACTTTCCTTGCTGAATTTTAATGATAGCCAATATAAACCCTACATGTGTTTTTTCCACTTTTATATTTTCACGTAAAAATATAATTTTATTTGAGCTGGAAATTACATATCTGAATTTTTTGCACTCTAATTATAATAATTATAACATGACATTAAAATTATAATAATTATAACATTACAATAAGATTATAATAATTATAACATTATATTAAAATCTTATATTAGCAATATTGATATTCATACATACATACGGAATGGTTTGATATATAGATGTTGGTTCTCCACTTGGATCATCTGATCATGCCTTGATTTCATTAGTAGTGAAGGCTGAGCGACCTGTCCCTATCATACTCATGTAAGTTTTATATAGAATCTCAATCAGACTGAAATGGCATTTTGAATGGTCTTTTGGGCTTGAATTGGTCACAATTGTATAATAGTGTTGATGCAATTGTTCCTTTAAATGAGAATCTAGTCATCATATTTGATAGGTGTATCCCTTCTCGTGTGCTAAGGTACCAAGTGAAAGACAAACCATGGTTCAGTGATGATTGTAGACATGCTTATTTGGAGGAGCAGGAGGCCTATCATCTTTTGAAGTGTAACATCAGAGTTAACTGGGAATAACTATACTCAGCTTAGAGCTTTTGCTCAGATTTTATGCTTCAACTAAAAAGGAATACAATTTAACCATAAAAGAAACCCTTTCTGGTACAACCTATGAACATAAGTGATGGACTACCCTTAAATCTGCACTCTTTGGTGTGGATGCAATAGTTCCTCCTTTACTTAAACCAGATGGCTCTGTCACTCACTGTTCAAAGGAAAGGCAACCCCTTTGGTTGATGTATGACAGTAAGCAGAGTAATGAGAAACTTGATCTTCATCATTCCTGTTTTTCGAAGGCTAAACTAACTACTGTAGTTTTAGCTTTTGGATCTAATGAAATTACAGCTCTTGATGGACCTTAATGCTTATGTAGACTGCAGATTTCATAGCCCCAAATTTATGTTCTTTTGCACAAGTTAGCAAGAAGTGGGGCTTTTAACAACTGTTTGAGAATTGGTAATACGGTATTACTCTATTATGTAAATGTGTTTGTGTCAGATCAAGTCCATCTGATTTCTGTGCAATTTCAATATCGCCCATATCTAAAATTTTTGAACGTCTTGGCAAAACGTCTAAATAGGTTTGCAGAATGTAATCATCTTTTTCCTAATTTCCTATTTGGCTTTCGTAATGGTCTTGGATCATGTGATGCTTTTCTTACAATCTCCAATGCTGTACAAAAATCCCTTGATTGTGTTAAGGAAGTTCGTATGATTGTCTTTTTTATTTTAGTGTTGCCTTTGACTAGGATAATCATAAGGCTCTTGTTTTCAAACTTAAACAGTTGGAAGTGGGCAAGTCTTTTTATAGCATCATCATTGAATTTTTAAGTAATAGGTCACAAAGAGTTGTTGATGGGCACCATATTGAGTATAGGAACGTGATATCCACTGGGTAGTTTTCTTGGCCCATTACTTTTCATACTATATACACATGTCATGGCTTGTGGTATTCTTGGGTATAGTATTAGACACCAAACAACAAAAAGTCTTCCCATCAGACAACAGGATAGCAAGTCTGAGGAAAGTTGCAAGGCCTTTCCTCAAACGAAAAGAACTTCCAGCCCAGAAGAGGCGGACATCTATGATTCTTGGCCCATCTAGTTCCCATTGTCATCTTAGGATCTCTCCAGTGGCGTCTGAAGTCCAATTGGAATCAGGCCTTAGTTTCCCTGGACACTCTGATTTCCATGGAATCAGAGGGAAAGACGAATCTGGAATGGTGGCTGGCAGACAAGAATCTGCTGAAGGGTGTCTACATTCTTGTCCCTCCGCCTGATTTGATGATGTTCTCTGACGCATCAAAAATAAGGGGAAGGTCCCACATGCTGCAGCACATGGCCTCATACCTTTGGTCAGAGTCCGAATAGTACCTTGACATAAATCTACTAGAGATGAAGGCTATTTTTCTTCTGGCCCTTGAAGAGTTCCGCCATTCACTCAGTGATGTTGATGAGCAACAACACCACGGTAGGGGCTTACATAAAGGAGCAAAGAGGTACTGTTTTGCAGCCCCTATCCCATCTAGCAGTAGAGTTACTGAGATAGAAAGAAGTCCACTCGGCCTCACTATCAGCTCGCTTCATTCCAGGCAAGAAGAATGTGCTCGCCGACAATCTGAGCAGAGCATCGCAGATAGTAGATTCTGAATGGTCTTTGGATCATCTAGTTGCCAACAAAGTTCTGACTTTGTGGGGTTCCCAGACTGTGGACCTGTTTGCAACAGCCCATAATTTCAGGCTCCCATTGGACTGCTTCCCAGTCCCAGATCCCAAGGCTCTGGCAGGTCAAACAACGGTGGAACAACATCGACGTATATGCATTCCCATCGTTTTGTCTGATGAGAAGAGTACACAACAAGACTAGAACATCGGACAATCTTTCAATGACCCTCATAGCTCCACTATGGCATCACGCGGAATGGTTCCCGGACCTTCTGCTACTCCTAACGTTACCCCTGTGAGAACTTCCTCCACGACACAATCTGCTCAGACAACCACACGGCAACATTTCCACAAGGCAGTAGCTTCGCTACGCCTTGATAACTGAAGACTATCCAGCATCCCCTCTCTCATAGAGGTTTTTCACAATAAGTCGCAAAGGGAATGTCTTGATAGCTGCGAAGTCATCAGCTTTATTCTACCAGGCGAAGTTGAACGTCTTCTGTGGTTGGTGCCATGGAAGGGGACTCGATTCATTCAATACCATTACCGGAATTTCTTGTGTATTGAGGGAGGAAATGCATCTTTCGGTTTCAACAGTTATAGGCTATCGCTCAGCCTTGAGTCTCGCCTTTAAACTGAAAGAAATGGGCATTTCCTCATCTTTAGAACTTCCACGCTCATACGAAGTTATAAACTCACCTGTCCTCAGTAAGAAGTGAGACCTCCCCCAAGGCACATAGTTTGAGTTCTTTGGTCCCTAGAAGGATCCCCGTACGAACCATTACAATAGGCAACAATTTGCCCTCTAATCTAGAAGATGGTGTTCGTGCTTGCCTTGGCCTCAGCCAGACGAGTTAGCAAACTTCATGGTCTTTCGTTTGACGTCACCCATTCAAGAGGATGGGTAGGGGTTAGCTTCAGCTTTGTCTTGAGCTTGTTGCCATGACTCAGAATCCAGGGTTTCGGATCCTAGATTCGACTCTTCCGGATAACAAGTCATCGCTCTGTAACTGTCTATCCAATCATCTGTTACTATGTCCAGTAAGATGTTTGAGGCGCTACCTCAAGAGATCAGCAGCAGCTGGCCCAGAGCCCTCACTGATCGTCAGCACGGGTAGAAACGAGGAGGATCACGGAAAACACAATATCCACATGGATTCGCATGCGCATTGACCTTGCTCCAAACCCCGATCGTCCTCCAGCATGTCGTCCCAAAGCCCACGGTGTCAGAAGTGTAGCTACATCTCTGGCCTTCAAGAAGAAGTACTCTGTGACGCAAGTATTGCAAGTGGGTGTGTGGAAACGCCAAACTATGTTCACCGCCCACTATCTGCAACCTCGATAAGTTTTCTATTAGTCCTGTGGTGGATGTACAAAAGCTGGTTTTCTGGGCTCAATCCCTGTGCCGCCCAGTGAAATGCTCCTAAAGCACCATTTCTAAGAAATATAACTGCTAATATTACCAGAGAAAAAATGTATAGGAATGCTAGGTTGAACTAGCTCGCTCACCTAATGGTGTCTGTATAGACCGGGGCAAAATACGAGAGGTCTCGTACCATTTAGACTTCTCCTCTTCGAAATCCCTCAATAGTGAGGTGCAGTTCAACATCCCCTGCCTCGCAGATCAGTACTACTAACTCTACCCACGCTTGCCCATCACTACTTTTTAGCACCAATCGCGATTAAGTCCAACCTGTTTTTTCTCGTGTTTACCTTTGGATTTATCATCAACTTTCTCTCGATGGCCGATTCCCAAGATACCCCATCGAAGTTAAGTACTTTATCCATGAGTTTTAGCGAGATTGGGCAGTGTCACCTCTGTTTTTATTAATTGAGAAGTGTTTATATATGAACGGCGTCCCCGTTCTTACCGTTCATGGTTCGGCTCTGCCCTTTTTCTCGTTAGTTCGTCCGTCATTAATATTCGTTCGAACTTGTAGGAGTTTTTTCCTTACATTTATATAGTACACCGATTATATGCTTTCATCTAGCATTATTTTTGTTATCCTATGATATCAGTGTTAGCGTTTCATCAAGGAGTAGGTTATGTTGGTATGCCTGCATTCGTGCATGTTGGTGGATAGCGTCACCATTGAGATTGTTTCGCTAGTTCTAGGAGCGTTAAAGACGACCATCTCTCTTATTATTATTAAACCTTTTAGTTTTATTACGCTCCACCTAGTTTTACATTTGGTTCGAGTGGGACTCTCGCGAATTTTTTTGTTTTTACTGTTCGATCTAACGCTTCAGTAACTAGGTTGGTACCCCTGCTTTCCATCTGCTGATGGCGTCATGCTTCCTCCCCTACCACTCGCCCGAGTCCCTCTCTCCCCATATTATTTCTGCATGCCTAACCTTACTTACGTGATTTCGCTTTTAATTCATTAATTATTTTTATGTATTTGTGCATTGATATCATATTTATTGCTTACTCCGTTATGATCATATTTTTGGGATTTTCATGTCATGTTGAGGGGATCTCCAGTTGATAGCCCTGTCTACCACTACGCACTGGTGATTCCCCGGTACCATAACCCCCCCCCACAGGTTGGGGAGGCTATTCCATCCCCCCCTCCTCCAGTGTACACCCTTCCTCTCACTCGATGGTTGTTGGTTATGACATACGGGTCAAGTATGCTTGTTCCTCAGTCTTCCCTCAACGTTCCGACATATTGAGGACTGAGTGTACCCACGGGGTGTGACTTTGTCTCATTCATACCGGGCGGTTTCGTCTCCCCCCCCTCCCGTCGCCCCGATTGGCCATCGGTCGGGGGAGGGGGAGGGCCAGGACCACCGGGGACTATCACACGTGATTAGTCGGTATAACTGCACCTTGGTGTAACCTTTTAGCTATGGTTGTAAGAATGAGCATTTATATTAGGAGTGTCCCCACCTACGGTACCTCCTGCTATTATCGTCCGCATAGGACTTATTAATATCCCATATCATTATATTATATTCGACATGAATCATTACCTTCGTCCCGGTACCTCCGGTAGGGTAGTGGGGGTTCCATTGGCTCCCCCCGCGCTCCCCCGTTGTACCCTCCCGTCATCAGACATCGGAGCCGCCGGGCTCTTAAATGCAAGATCTGTTGACACTGACACAGTTTTGATTAATATCCTCCCTCCGGGAGCCCTATTCAATTACAGACATTGGTTTTAGATCATAACTGGAGTTTTCTATTTATGTATTTTAAGGATGTATCTTAAGTTACTTTAAGTTTACTTTAAGTTACTTTAAGTTTACTTTAAGTTTACTTTACCAACTCTGTTCCCCGGCCCCGGGGGCCCCGGAACTAGTTATGATTATAATTATTCATCGCTGTTTTTTGCATCCTTTTTCATCCCCGGCTCTGCCGGATTGCTCTTGGAATAGTCTCAGTTCTCTACATGTTTAGTCTAAGGCTATACATTTTATTTTATTAACTGGCAGGTCCCGGACCCTCCGGGACCCCTTATAGAGAAACTAGTAGATGCTCATGGACTATTCCTTTTACAGGTGGTCCGTTGCCGGATGACAGCCTGCGTGGCCGTCCTTCAACAGCCTTGCGGACATGCGGTCTGTCGGTCCCACGCTGACTGTGGGATTCAGATGGACGATATTGTTGTATGGCACCCTGACAACTGCCTTATCTGTTATGACCTTATCTCCACCCACGCTTCAGATTCGTTGAGCCTCTTTCAGTCATTGTTGTATTTACATTCCTTTGCCTTCTGTTATGAATCTTCGGTTTCATTCATCATATTGTCCCTCGGGGGTTTCTTATCCCCGTCCTTTCAGAGTTCCCAGGCGGCTAAAACTTCAGCAAGAGCCACTTTGAAATTGTGGGTAGGCGGCTTCGCCCGCAACGTTAAGGCCAAGAAGCCCTACGTCCTCTCAGAAGATTATTGTAATCTTATCTACCCGAACGCTAAATCTTCGGCAGCAGTGCCTAGGGAAGTGGCGGCCCCTATAATTGCCGACATTGCGGAAACCGTAGAACTCAATCTCGTTCAGGATACAGACATCGCTGACGACCCGGACCCCATTGAAGATAATGTTGCGGCTCTGAACTTAGACATAGAGCCCATGGTTTTAGACGAATCAGAAACAGGTAAGGTGGTAAGTGAGGCAGGTGGGTCTGGCGCTAAGACCTCTCTTCTTAGCCCCTCTTTTTCTTCAACTTCTAATAATTCTTCCTTTTTAGGTTTTGAAGGGAACCGCGAATCCTCTCGCAGATCGCACCCGGCTCCTCCCAAGGTCAAATCTCAGAAGAGACCTTTAGTGAGGACTCGTAAGAATCCTACACTACCTAGATCATCGAAGCCCAAGAAGGCTCCCCTCCCCGGAGCTCCTACTGGCTCGACTAGCACTGCCCCTATGTCTCAGGACCCGGGAGTGCAGTCATCCCCCTTAATTACCACGACCAACCTCGACCCGGTGGCTCTTGCCAATATGATGTCGAGGGTCGTTTCAGAGCAGATTAGCTCTATGCTTTCTGCCGTCACCAGGAGACTAGATACCCTGGAAGGAGGACTGCCTCAACAACAGCAGTTCCTCATCCCGGACGCCTCAAAACTCCCACCTTTCACGAAGAACAACCTGTGGAAAATGGCGCTCCATTGTCCTTTCACGGACGGAATGTTGACCATCGAGGGTTTTGGGACCCGGCCCATTGAAGATTTTGAGTTCTTCCCGCCCGGCCTTCAATTCCCTTTCTCCGGCTTCGCCCAGCTTACGGAAGAGGCTCTTGTCCGGCTAGATAAGGTCCCTAAAGAGACCGTTATCTTTCCGAAGGAACAGGCTCAGTCTGTTTGGGTTAGAACCTTAAACGAGTGGGGTTGTACAAACACCATGCTGACCCCCCACAAGAGTACTTACACCATGTTTCTTGTGGATGAACAGACCCCCACTCCTTGCGTCACCAAAATGGTTGAATTAGCCCTTCAGGCAGTGGCCGAAGATAAACCTTTGCCACAACTCCGGGAGACAGATCCTACATCTCTGCTGCTCCCATCAGATAATGAATGTTGGCTTAACATTCAATCGACATTCACTTCTGGTAAGCTATCCGCTGACTGTGCATCGACGCAATTCAGTGAACGCCTCCCAAGACTACCTGAAACCTTAATCCGACTCGAGTTCGAGTCCCGGTCCAGGTTTAGCCGGAGCCTCAACGTCTCGACTATGGCGGAGATGTTTTCTCTTACCTATGACGAGGGACACGCCTTTAAGGTTATGACTAAAGCCACCCTGCAGTCTTTGTTAGCAGATTGCTATGACTTCTTGGTGGCCAAAAGACGTTGCCGTAGGCATGTCTTATCTGAAGCTACTATCCGCCATGATCCAAATAAGCTCATTAAAGCCTCTGCTTGGGGTCCGGACCTATTCCCGGAGGACATGGTCAACTCGGTATTGAGCGAAGCTGCCAGAGTGAACCAGAGCCTCAAAGTCCGTTGTGGTCTCACTCCCAAACGGAAGTTCGAACAATCGAGCATTCACTTCCGGGGCAGAAAGGGGCTACGCCCTTATAGCTCTACTCAATTCCGCCAACCTCTTCAAGTAGTCCAATCGGTCCCGGTCTCTCAGGGCATCCAGCCCTCTACCTCCAAGTCTCAGCCCTAAGAGAAGTATGTCCTCGTCCCTGAAAGCCAAGTGGCCTCGAACTCGTTTACCTCTCCTGTTTATAACCCGGTCTATGAGTCCCGGGTTTCCTCCCAAGGATACCAACGAGGCAAGGGCCCCGGTTTGAGAGGTTCTTTTCAGAACAGAGGCAAAGGGAGATATTTCTCCCGTGGAAAAGAGTCACGTGGTGGCCGAGGCGGTAAAACCTCCAACTACTGAAGGTCTGCAGGTAGGAGGGAGACTTTATGCGTTCCGGAGTCGCTGGAGGTTCAGTCCTTGGGCCTTCAGCATAATCTCCAAGGGCCTGGGGTGGAGTTGGATAGAAGGGCCTCCTCCACCGAACAAATTCCATCAACCCTCGACACCAGACCTACTTCTGTTTACCCAAGATCTTCTTTGCAAGAACGCGATCAAGGAAACGAAATATCTGAAGTTTCAAGGTCGCTTATTCAGCGTTCCAAAGAAAGACTCCGACAGCCGGAGGGTCATCCTCGATCTGTCCCAACTAAACTTGTCCATTCAATGCGACAGGTTTCACATGCTTACCGTCTCGCAGGTGCGAACCTTGCTTCCCCGTGGGGCCGTCACCACCTCCATCGATCTTACCGATGCTTACTATCACGTTCCAATAGCGAGACACTTCCGCCCATTCCTAGGATTCAGACTGGACGACAAGGCTTACACGTTCAAAGTGATGCCTTTCTAGCTCAACATCGCGCCCAGAATCTTCACGGAACTGGCGGAATCGGTCATTCAGGAACTCCGATCCCACGGAATCCAAGTCGTTGCATACCTGGACGATTGGCTAATCTGGTCAGACAACGTCGAGGATTGTCTCAAGGCAACAAACAAGGTGATCCAGTATCTTCAGTTTCTGGGATTCCAAATAAACTTCAGAAAGTCTCGTCTGACACCAGAGACCAGATTTCAGTGGCTGGGATTACGGTGGGACCTACGTTCTCACACTCTATGTCTCCCCAGGTCCAAGAGGATAGAGATTGCGAAAAATACCAAACGCTTTCTCGGGGAAAAGATAACTTCCAGAAGGAACCAGGAGAAGATTCTAGGGTCCCTACAATTCGCTTCAGTGACAGACCTTCTAAAAGCGAAACTGAAAGACATCAACCTGGTTTGGCGCTCCAGAGCGAACAACAAACGTCGAGACAAGAAAACACGCCTTCCTCCCATTCTTCGGAAGAGGCTTCTCCCGTGGACAACCGCCAACAGCCTATCAAAGTCGGTTCCGTTGCAGTACCCTCCGTTGCAGTACCCCCCTCCAAGGATAGTCATCCACACGGATGCCTCCCTATCAGGTTGGGGAGGTTATTCCCAACACAGGAAGGTTCAGGGCCTTTGGTCCACAATGTTCCAACAATTTCACATAAACGTCCTAGAGGCCATGGCTGTCTTACTAACCTTGAAACGTCTTTCCCCGGCCAAGAAACAACATCTGAGGATAGTCCTCGACAACGAAGTCATAGTCCGTTGTCTAAACAGAGGGGGCTCCAAGTCAGGTCCCATCAATCACGTGATGGTGGCAATCTTCTCCCTGGCGGCCTCAAACCAATGGCACCTATCAGCCGTCCATCTGGCTGGAGTTCGGAACGTTGTGGCAGACACACTCTCCAGGACGGCACCGTTGGAGTCAGAATGGTCACTAGATCGCAAATCCTTTCAATGGATCCTCTCCCAAGTGCCGGATCTCCAGGTAGACCTCTTCGCGACGGAATCCAACCACAAACTGAAATGTTATGTGGCCCCCAACCTGGACCCTCGGGCTTACGCCACGGATGCCATGTCTCTCGACTGGAACACCTGGGAAAGGATTTACCTTTTCCCACCGGTGAACCTACTGATGAAAGTGCTGGACAGACTTCGAACCTTCAAAGGTCAAGTAGCCCTGGTGGCCCCCAATTGGCCCAAGAGCAATTGGTTTCCTCTTTTACTGGAGCTGAATCTCCACCCTCACCAGATTCCCAACCCGACTTTGACCCAGATAGTACAAACGTGCACTGTGTTCGCTTCCTCAAACATTCAGAACACCCTAACTTTATGGACTTCATGAAGTTTGCGGCACACAAAGGGGCTAACATAGACCCCCAGAATACTTTATTCTTAGAATCCGACAAGAGAGACTCCACTCTTCGGCAATATGACTCAGCGGTCAAAAAACTAGCAAAGTTTTTGAAGGATTCTAATACTGACTTTATGACACTAAACCTAATGGTAACCTTTTTTAGAACCTTGTTTGAGTCGGGCTTAGCAGCTAACACTATTACTACCATCAAGTCTGCCTTGAAGAAGATTTTTCTAATCGGCTTTAATATAGATCTAACAGATTCATTGCTAGCTTCGATCCCAAGAGCCTGTGCCAGACTGAGACCATCTTCTCGTCCTAGCTCGATTTCCTGGTTTCTCAATGAT
Source organism: Palaemon carinicauda (assembly GCF_036898095.1). NCBI lineage: Eukaryota > Metazoa > Arthropoda > Malacostraca > Decapoda > Palaemonidae > Palaemon > Palaemon carinicauda. The sequence continues at coordinate 64,126,790 of NC_090764.1, read as the reverse complement.
GTTCTTAAACTAGCGTCAGAAACCGTCAACGATTCATGTGAGTATATCCCTCTACTCAGAAAAACTCTCTTTCTCGTGAGTTTAGCATCTGGCGCCAGGATTTCGGAATTCGCTGCCTTATCAAGGGACCCGGGCCACATAGAGTTCCTTCCGTCAGGAGAGGTCCTCCTCTCCCCAGACAAGGTCTTCTTGGCCAAAAATGAAGACCCTCAGAATAGATGGTCCTCCTGGAAAATTATCCCTCTCCCTCAGGATCCTTCCCTATGCTCGGTTACCACTCTAAAGTCCTTTCTATCAAGGACTTCCTATAAGACCTCGGGACCCTTGTTCATCAGAGAGCGGGGATGGACTATAACTTTGAAAGGGATCAGACAACAGATCTTGTATTTCATTAAACAGGCTAATCCAGAGTCTTTTCCTCACGTCCACGACATTCGGGCGGTAGCGACCTCAATAAATTTTTTCCATCATATGAACTTTACAGATCTCTAAATATACCGGATGGAAATCCCCCTCAGTGTTCAAGCGGCACTATCTTAAACAATTAGAGGCCCTTCAACTCGCTACCGTAGCCGCAGGGAGCGTGGTATCCCCCGGACAAATGCCATCCTGAATCCGATATCTTCCACCTTCTTCCTCTTACCTGCCTCACTTACAGTTCCTACCTGAGTTCGGTTTGTTATATCACACCCATGGGTGTTCCCATTTCGTAACATTGCTTATTTTATTATCATTGATCAATTTACTTTTACCATACGAACTGTATTTCTTTATTGTCCAAGTTTATATAGTATGTTCCAGTGTTTGACCTTAATTGGTTTTATTTCAAGTTTACTGTTCATTTGTCTTCCCTTCCTGGGATATTATACCTTATCATGCTGATGTTATTAAAGACGACCGTCTTCTACGTTAACTTTTGATTAAACCACTGTTTGTTATGTTGATTTTAATTCGTTCCCTTATAGTTATTGAAGTTTGGGTTCGTTTTCTCTGTTACTATTTCACTGGGCGGCACAGGGATTGAGCCTAGAAAAGGGATTTTGACGAAGGAAAAATCTATTTCTGGGCGAGAGACCTGTGCCGCCCAGTGAACCCACCCTAGTTGCTCCCCCCCTGATCAGACCCCAAACTTAAGGGTGCTGTAAGGAGTGATGGGCAAGCGTGGGTAGAGTTAGTAGTACTGATCTGCGAGGAAGGGGAGGTTGAACTGCACCTCACTATTGAGGGATTTCGAAGAGGAGAAGTCTAAATGGTACGAGACCTCTGGTATTTCGCCCCAGTCTATACCGACACCATTAGGTGAGCGAGCTAGTTCAACCTAGCATTCCTATACATTTTTTCTCTGGTAATATTAGCAGTTATATTCCTTAGAAATGGTGCTTTAGGAGCATTTCACTGGGCGGCACAGGTCTCTCGCCCAGAAATAGATTTTTCCTTCGTCAAAATCCCTTTAGTATATCAAGCTCCTTATTGGACAAGTAGCAGAAGATTCAGGGCATTGGGTACCAGGGTTTTAATCTGATTGAATGAAAGGGAAAGTCTGGCTCTTTCCCTTCATCCTTCCCTCTCTTGGAGAAATCAGCATCCTTGGTCCTCTGCACAAGCTGATCTCAAACCCTGAAGGTAAACCATTGCTCCCTTTTGTATCCTAGTATTGTTCCAATACTGTTGTGTGCCCATCCCCTGGTGAGGTGGTATTGGGAATGTCCTGGTCTCATCGGTTATTCACTGCAAGTCTTGGAATGACATTTACCTTGACAGTCAGATTGCTAGTTTCTCATCACACACAGCTTGTGTAGGCCGCAGACCATGCTTAGCAGGATTAGCAAGGTGTTAGGGTCTCCCTATTGTCGCACTAATCTCTGCACAATAGGGAGTACCCGAGTTAGGTCAAAATGCCAGATTGGCAGGGACATTGACCCTCCTAGGGGTGAGTCACCCCTATAAATAGCATTGGTTTATATTCCCGGTTATGAAACAAATGACATTTGGAGGTAATATGTATTTTTCCTAACAATATAAACCTTAGCTATTTATACATACTTGCCCGCTAACCTTGTCCCCCTTGAAGTCCTACCTCCTAGCAAAGTGAGCTCAATTCCCATAACTACCACGCGCGCGTGCGATAACTACTGGAATGGGTAGTTAACCTTTGCTAAATTTTAATGGCTTGTCCTTTCAGCTTCACCGAGAGAAATATCTCTATAAATAGCTAAGGTTTGTAACGTTATTAAAAATACAAATTGCCTCCAAATTTGTCATGGTTGAAAAGTATAAAACTTAAATTCCTGCAAAAATACAAACCTGAGAAAGGACTCAGGTTTATTATAATTAGAAAAAATCCAAATGACTCAAATTTGTTGTATTTTTGGGGGTTACTGTAGTTAAATACAATAAAGTAATCATTTCTTTCAAATTATTGCAAAACCCTTAATTTGTCCATTTTTAAAAGTCAGAGATGTGTTATAATTAGCAATAGATATTTATTTATTGCAGCTGCTAAGGAAAGATTGGAATGTGAACTTCAAAAGGAAAAATGTCGTAACTTCCATTCTGGTAGACAGTGTCACTATGGAGAGTCCTGTATTTATTCCCACCTTACTGCAGCTGACATAGAGCATCTGAAGAAGAATGGTAAGAACTGTGGTGTACTAAAGTCAAACGAAATTGAGCACAGTGTTCCTTAGTAATTAAAGCATAGAGAAGGTCCTCAACTTAAAAACTTAATAGGTTTCTAGAAGCTGTGTGCAAGTCAAAATTTGTTACATTTTTGCCCAGGGTAGACGTGACCTGACTCCCATGCCTGCGATTTCCAGCTACAAAAGTAACAAATAGTTCAGTTTCACATGAAATCAATATCAGGTTATTGCAAACGTAGTTATACTTACTGTATTAAGTTATATAGTGTACATTGTTTTATTACAGTATTTCTTTATCTGTTGATACAATATCGGATATATTTGATTTCAGTTGGATTTGTTTGTATCTCTGAATGTTTGTAAGTTGAGGACTTTCTATACCAAATAGGGCTATGGAGATAACTACAGTAGTTAATGTGTACACTACTCACTCAGAAATGAAACCAATGCATTATGATTTAGGGTAATTTAGATGATGTAGAAGGCAGACAGACAAGGTATTCAATAATAGAAATTGAGATTTTTTTTTCTGAGAATTTTATCTTGAGAAAAGGCTACCTTGCTTCAGTGGCAATTTAGTGCAGTATTTTAATTTCAGAGAAATTATAAGCTAAGCTACAATCCTAGTTGGAAAAGCAAGGTGCTCTAACAAGGAAAAATAGCTCAGTAAGGAAAGGAAATGAGGAAATAAACTACAAGAGAATTAATGAACAATTAAGATAAAATATTCCAAGATCAGTAACAACATTAAATTAGATCTTTCATATATAAACTAAAAAAAAAAAAAAAAAAAAACTAGAGGAAGAGGATAAAGATAGAATAGTGTCTGAGTGTACTCTCTGGAAGGCCATGGTACAGAGGCTGTGGCACTACCCAAGACTAGAGAACAGTGGTTTGAATTTGATTTGTCCTGAGAGAAAATTTTTTTTTTGTTGCATTATCATCTTTCTATTTATTTCTTCAACAGCATTATCTTTCTTGATGCATTTGAATGCTATAAGCATTGTCTGTGTTGAATAATTTACATTGTGGAAATCAAGATTCTTGAAACATTGAAGCCATCCGTGACTTCCTGTAAATGTTTTGATTTGTTCTCGGATCATTTTAAATAGTGCCCATGCCTTAGCCTGTATCATCAGTTTGCTAAGTGGTATGCTTCTGTATCTTCCATTAAGAGTTGTCTGCCATTTCCCATACAAAGTTCTCGACATAATTTTGAAATCTAACAGACCTTATGAAACTGCTGGAAAGCAGCCATGATTTTTTTTTGAATAATGTTTTCATTATTTTATGGAATTGCATGTTATTAAAAATTATATCTCAATTTTTTTTAATATCTTGAAATGTGAAAACAACGTAATTAATATTTCTTGAAATTATATGTGGTTTTTAATATTTTGAAAATGTTATTTTCTTGATAAATATGTTCATGAAGTAGCAAAAACTTCATTAGGAATGTTTTGTGCAATTGTAGAAAAAGTTCTGTTTTGTATTTGTTCTTATTACATACATACATAAACCAAGGCACTTCCCCCAATTTTTGGGGAAGTGTATATACATATATAATTTCTACACTCTTCTAAAATGGAAAATGTCTAAAGTGGAGCTTGAACAGCTGTTAAATTTATTAAAGACAAGGGGGACCACAGCCCACTTTTCATTATAAGATTTTACTTTTGATTTCTGCTGCAACTAGTATAGTAATACTGTTGCATCCTAACCAAAGGCTGTTAATATTTTTCTTCATACTTGCTTTCAATAGTTGATTCTTGGTATCGTGGAAGCGAAGCAGATATTAGTAGGTTTATAGCTAAATTAGCCATATATCCCCATACACACTGTGCTTGTTGCGGGAGGTCATGACTGTTCGCATTCATCTTCCCTATGCTGGAAGGGTGAAGTGATGTTTGGTGAAATGTCTGGTAGAGTGTCTGGGATTGAAAGGGGAAGAGTGAGAGAGGGTGTGGCTTTATTGCTGAGTGAATGGATGACAGGTAAAGTAGTGGAATGGAAGGAGATATCATCTAGGGTAATGTGGGTAAGGGTTAGGTTGGGTAGGGAATGTTGGGCTTTTGTCAATGCGTATGGCCCAGGTAGTGAGAAAAGTGAAGAAGAGTGGAATGAGTTCTGGAATGAATTAACTAGGTGTGTAGAAGGAATGGGTAGAAGGAATTATGTAGTTGTCATGGGTGACTTAAATGCTAGAGTGGGCGCTGGAGAGGTAGGTGTCATTGGGAAGTATGGCGTACCAGGTGAAAATGAGAGTGGTGAGAGACTGGTAGACATGTGTGTTGAACAAGAGATGGTAATAAGTGCTAGCTTCTTTAAAAAGAAAGATAAAAACAAGTATACATGGGTAAGAGTGGCAAATGGAAGAGTAGTAGAAAGGGCATTAATGGATTATGTGTTCGTAACTTAAAAAACGTTTGGAAGATTGAAAGATGTGCACGTGTTTAGGGGTATGACTAACGGTATGTCGGATCATTTTTTGGTGGAAGGAAAATTAGTTGTAGCAAAAGAGTGGGGGAATAGAGTAGGTGAATGTAAGAGGGAGTTAGTGAGGGTTGAAGAGCTAATAAAACCGGGGGTAAAAAGTAAATATCAGGAAAGATTGAAAATGCCATATGACGAAGTAAAAGTAAGAGAAACTGGTAATTTAGAGGAGTGGAAGTTAGTAAAAAAAAATTTTGTTGGGATAGCAAGTGATGTGTGTGGCAAGAAGGTTGTTGGAGGCAGCATGAGGAAGGGCAGTGAATGGTGGAGTGAAGGTAAAAGTGGATGAGAAAAAGAGGGCTTATGTAGAATGGCTGCAGAGTAATAGTATAGAGAGAAAAATGTGGAAGTAAAGTGCAAGGTACGTGAGGGAAAGAGGGCAGCTGACCTGAGGTGGGGTCAGGGATTGGGTCATTCATATGAAGAGAATAAGTAGTTTTGGAAAGAAGTAAAGAGAGTAAGGAATGCTGGCTCAAGAATTGAAGAGACAGTGAAAGATGGAAATGGAATGTTGTTAAAAGGAGAGGAGGCAAGGAAAAGGTGGGCAGAATATTTTGAAAGTTTACTGAATGTTGAGGATAATAGGGAGGCAAATATAATTGCTGTTGCAGGTGTTGAGGTGCCGGTGATGGGAGATGAGAAATGAGAGAAAGATTACAAGAGAGGAAGTGAGGAGAGCACTAGATGAAACGAGAGTAGGAAAAGCATATGGTATGGATGGTGTGAGAGCTGAGATGTTGAAGGAAGGGGGTGTGACTGTACTTGAATGGTTGGTGAGATTGTTTAATGTGTGTTTTGTGTTGTCAATGGTACCAGTAGATTGGGTTTGTGCATGTATTGTACCACTATATAAGGGTAAGGGGAATGTGCACGAGTGTTGTAATTCAAGAGGTATTAGTTTGTTGAGTGTAGTTGGAAAAGTGTATGGAAGAGTTCTGATTAATAGGATTGAGGATAAAACAGAGAATGCAATCTTAGAAGTACAGGGTGGTTTTAGAAGAGGTAGGGGTTGTATGAATCAGATTTTTAGAGTTAGGCAGATATGCGAGAAATCTTTAGCAAAAGGGAAGGAGGTGTATGTTGCGTTTATGGACCTGGAGAAAACATATAGAGTTGATAGGGAAGCAATGTGGAATGTGATGAGGTTATATGGAGTTGGTGGAAAGTTGTTGCAAGCAGTGAAAAGTTTCTACAAAGGTAGTAAAGCATGTGTTAGGATAGGAAATGAAGTGAGCGATTGGTTTCCGGTGAGAGTGGGGCTGAGACAGGGATGTGTGATGTCTCCGTGGTTGTTTAACTTGTATGAGAGAGGTGAATGCTCGAGTGGTTGGACGAGGATTAAAACTGGTAGACGAGAATGACCATGAATGGGAGGTAAATCAGTTGTTGTTTGCAGATGATACTGTACTGGTTGCAAACATGGAAGAGAAGCTTGGCTGATTAGTGACAGAATTTGGAAGGGTGTGTGAGGGAAGGAAGTTGAGAGTTAATGTGGGCAAGAGTAATGTTATGAGATGTATGAGAAGGGAAGGTGGTGCAAGGTTGAATGTCATGTTGAATGGAGAGTTACTTGAGGAGGTGTATCAGTTTAAGTACTTGGGGTCTGTTGTTGCAGCAAATGGTGGAGTGGAAGCAGATGTACGTCAGAGAGTGAATGAAGGTTGCAAAGTGTTGGGGGCAGTTAAGGGAGTAGTAAAAAATAGAGAGTTGGGCATGAATGTAGAGTTCTATACAAGAAAGTGATTGTACCAACTGTGATGTATGGATCGGAGTTGTGGGGGATGAAAGTGACGGAGAGACAGAAATTGAATGTGTTTGAGATGCAGTGTCTAAGGAGTATGGCTAGCGTATCTCGAGTAAATAGGGTTAGGAACGAAGTGGTGAGGGTGAGAACGGGTGTAAGAAATGAGTTGGCAGCTAGAATGGATATGAATGTGTTGAGGTGGTTTGGCCATGTTGAGAGAATGGAAAATGGCTGTCTGCTATGCAAGAGTTGATGGGAGAAGTACAAGACGAAGGCCAAGGTTTGGGTGGATGAATGGAGTGAAGAAAGCTCTGGGTGATAGGAGGATGGATGTGAGAAGGCAAGAGAGCGTGTTAGAAATAGGAATGAATGGTGAGTGATTGTGCCACAGTTCCAGTAAGCCCTGCTGCTTCCTCCGGTGCCTTGGATGACCATGGAGGTAGTAGCAGTAGGGGATTCAGCATTATGAAGCTTCATCTGTGGTGCATAATGGGGGAGGGTGGGCTGTGGCACCCTAGCAGTACCAGCCGAATTCGGTTGAGTTCCTTGTCAGGCTGGGAGGAATGTAGAGAGGAGAGTTCCCCCTTTCTTTTGTTTCTGTTTGATGTCGGCCACCCCCCAAAATTGGGGAAGTGCGGCCTTGGTATGTGAATGTACATTATGTATGTATACAAACCTTTGTTCTTTACATAGAAGTATGAGATTAGCAAAACTAGAACATGGGTGTTAAAACATTTAACTAAGTGTCAATAATCGACTGGTTGTTACCTATTGGAAGTGGGGAAGCACTGACTCCTTGTTTGCTCATTGACAATCCACTTTGATTGCAGACAGAATCTACAAATTTTATATAATTTGTATTTGTTCCAACACGAATACTTACCTCGAACTACTTTCTTTGGAGTCACTTGTGATCTCCTCTCTATCGACCAAGGTTTTCGCGCCGTTACCCCCCTACTCCTCTCTCTACATACGCCTACCCCCGCCACCAAGGAATGCGCCCCGAGGGCAGGATCAGGGCAGGTCACTGCCTCGCTGGGTCATTCTCCTCATTAAGTTCCTTGGTCGCGAGGTGATCACACCTCGCTCTCGTCTCTGTCGACCCTTTGTGCGCGTCTAGTGTTCCACGTGTTCCCAGCGTGGCAACTTGCGTTTCCCAGTGCGTTCTTCTCAAGTGTTACCGTGCGTTCACCCTGTGTGTGTCCCCAGTGTACTTAGTAACTCCGTTAGTGTTGTGCCGTTCGTGTGCGAACTATGGATCAAGCTCGCCGTTGCCCTGGGCCTAGAGCCGGGAAGTCGTGTGGGGCTTTCCTCTCAAAGCCGGGGGTAGATCCTCACTCCCTTTGTTCCTCCTGTAGAGGGAAAGTTTGCTCCTCCGCGGACACGTGTCCGGAGTGCGTAGGTTGGGACGACATTCAGTGGGTACGCTACGGTACTAAGAAGAAGAAGTCATTGAAGCGTTCCTCCAGGAAGATTAGTGTCGTCTTGCCGTTACCGTCGGCCAGTGATCGGTCCGACGAGCCCTCGGTTTCTCGGTCTCCTACGCAGAGGAGAGGGCAAGAAGACTCTGGTGTTGTGGAAGGTCAAGGCGCCCTTCCCAGGGAGCCCAGTGCGAGGGAAGAACCAAGGGCGGGCCCCTCTAGGGCTAGCGAAGGGCCCGGTAGTGCTTCGGGTGAGTCAGGCCTTGTGATGGGGGGCCACGCGTCCTCCGAGGACCCCTTATGGGGTAGTGCTGTAGTCTCGGAGTCCCCGCCGCCCTCGTGGGCTGGTGCGTCGGGCTCTTCCCTGACAGGTGACAACCAGGCTAAAGTTCGCCGTCCGAGTAGCGATGCCTTCGGATGGAAGCTACCGAAGACACCGGGGAGGTCGCCGCTGAGAATGGACGTGACCCTGGACCCCTGGCTCCCTAGCATGGAACGGCTGGACTCTTTTCCGACGCTCCCCACGGCGGTCCCCGATGACTTTCTCCAACCCTCGATCTCGGGCACCCAGCGTCAGAAGAAATCCCCCAGGGGCCCCGCATGCAGCCGTTAGGCGGTGAACGTGGCGTCGTCGGGTTTGTCGGAGGTTGATTCGACGTCCGAAGAAGTAGTTAGGGTGAAGCGTCGCAGGCGAAGGGAGCTGTCCGAGAGCGAGCATTCCCGCTCTAGGTCACGGTCGCGATTTAGCAGAAAGCGCTCCCGCTCCCAGAGCCGTAAGTATAAGAGAAGTGTTTCTCCCGGGGGTGCCTGGGTCTACATGCCTTCGGGGGACTCCAAGACACTTCATTCACCAGACCGTCGGTCCAGCGAACGTGCGACGAGGCTGCCGTCCACTATGCACAGCCTCGACCCGCGCGACCTGGCACGCAGAAAAGACCTCTCGAAAACGCATAAGTCCTCGAGGCCTCCGGTTCACCCCGCCCAGCGGGGAGAAACGCGCTTCTTAACAGGCAGCCTGGCCGAACCAGCCTAGCTGGTGCGGCCGTCGAGTAGAAAGGAACTGTTCCTGTTGTCGGGTCAGCCCACCGGGACCGTGACCTCCGCTCCCAGAGCCTTAAGGCAAGCTAGAGCCCCCACTGAGCCGGCGGTACCCACCTTGTCCCGGGATCCGGAGACCAGCTCGCCCGCTAATGGAGCACGCTACCGGTACAGGACTGCCCCCCTGGACCCAAGAGCTAGACGGCCGGTCTGCTTTGCCAGCAACCCGGCTCCCCCGCTCCAGGCCGAAGCCTCGGCTGACGGAGGAGAAGCTTCCCCGACGGAGGACTCCGCCTATAGAAGAGTTGTCAGGCTTATCAGAAGGCAACATGGGATAGCGGAACCCTTGGCTCCAGAAGGTGATTCCTGGAGGTCAAGCCTCCTGAGGATTATGCACCCCCCCTCCCTTCCGAAGTCTTCCCTGGCCCTTCCTCTTGCCCGAGACCTAGTACTAGAGCAAGAGTACATAGACAAGTTGGTGGCCAGCAATGCCGAAGCCCCCAAGTCCCAGAGTGCCTCAAAACTGCTCCAGGGCCTTAGAACTCAGGGAAAGGTGTATGTACCGGAAGGGCGTCGCCCAGGCCCCTGTAAAGTGGACCCGGCCTTGGACGTCCTAGGTCAGGGCGGCTCGGACGAAAGGGCCTCTTCAGCCCCAGTTTGCTTCTCGCCTACGGAGGCCTCCATGTTGGAGGAGATGTCACGGGACCTAGTCAACGTCTCCTCATGGCTGGACTGGTGGGCCTCCACGTTAGTAAACGTCCAAGCCTCTGTCGACCCCGAAGATCCTGACCAGCAAAGCCTCCTGAGGGACCTATTCACCTCCGGGGGGAAAACGCTCAAGTTCCTGTCATATCAGGCACTCGCCCTTACGGCCATCTGGGTCCTCCGTAAACGAGACACGGTCCTGGCTAAGTTATCTAGGAAGATCCCAGACAGGGAGGCCCGGGCCATAAGTAGCCTTCCCTGGTGGGGTGAGTCGCTGTTCCCTATGAAAGAACTTGAAAGCCTAATGGAGAAAGTGTCAAAGAAGAAGGAGGCCAACGTCCCCAGACTTGCGTCGTCTAAGAGACCTCCCTACAGGAGGGCCGCCTCAGATAGCGCCGTGACATCTCAAGCCTCCCCCAGCACTTCGAGGAGAGAAGCCCCCTCTTCCTCCTGGGCAACAACTCCTCAGCCCTCCCGCAGGGGAGCACCAACTTCGTCTAGCTCCTTCAGGTCGGGTTACTCCGCCTCTAGGAGAGGCAGATCAGGCCGCCCCTCTAGAAGAAGGTAGAGGGAGAGGCCCCCTACTCCCGCCCAAGCCTCGGGTTGGGGGATGCCTCGGACCACATTGGCAAGCATGGAAGGCTCAAGGAGCGGAACCTTGGACAGTGTCCGTTCTGAAGGAGGGCTACAGACTTCCCTTCCTAGCGGATCCACCCCCTCTTATTCCGGCCAGCCAGACAGAATGGTTGGCCCCCAAGGACCCGATGAAGAGGACCGCCCTTCAAGAGGAGATTTCCTCCATGTTGGAGAAGAGTGCCTTGGAAGAGGTCCTTCTCCCAGGCCCAGGCTTCTACAGCCACCTGTTTCTGGTAGAGAAAGCAACGGGGGGGTGGAGACCCGTGATAGACCTGTCAGCCCTCAACAAGTTCGTCAAGAAGATGGAGTTCAAGATGGACACCCCAAAATCCGTCCTGCTGTCCTTGAGGGAGAAAGATTATATGATGACTGTCGACCTCAAGGATGCATATTTCCAGATCTCTGTCCACCTGTCGAGTCGGAAGTTCCTCCGGGTAAAATGGGGTCCCCAGATCCTGCAGTTCAAGACCTTTGCTTCGGCCTGTCAATGGCCCCTCAGGTGTTCACGAGGGTCTTCACGACGGTCTCCGTGTGGGCTCACGAACGGGGCATCCGCCTCATCAGGTACCTAGACGACTGGTTGCTCCTTTCCACCTCAAAGGTCCTCTTGGAGGAACAAGGGAGAGGCCTCCTCCAGTTTTGCACGAATCTGGTGATTGTAATCAATCTGAAGAAGTCGAACTTAACCCCATCCAACAGAATGAGCTACTTGGGGATGACGCTGGATACCGTGCAGGGGAATGTTTTCCCCTCGGAGGACAGGATACGGAACCTCAAGCACATCATTCAGCCGTTCCTGTCAGAACACTCCAGGAGGGCGGGAGACTGGCAGAGACTGATAGGTCACCTAGTCTCATTGGAGAAACTGGTCCCCCAAGGGAGGATGAGGCTCAGACCCATTCAATGGAACCTCAAGAGCCTCTGGTCCCAGACGGACTCACAGAAAACGTTAATTCCAGTCCTTCCGGACACGAGAACCTCCCTGGAATGGTGGCACTGCCAGTCGAACTCCCTCAAGGGGATGCCCCTCGGGTCCAGCCCCCCCGAGTACCTCCTGTTCACAGATGCCTCCAACCAAGGGTGGGGAGCCCACCTTCTAGACGAGACGGCACGGGGTACCTGGTCGGAAAGAGAGAAGCATCTACACATCAATGTCCTGGAACTAAGAGCGGTCCAGAAGGCGTGTCTTCACTTTGCAAGTCGTCTAAGGGGAAACACCGTGGCGTTAATGTGCGACAACGCCACGGTAGTGGCCTACATAAAGAAACAAGGGGGCATGAGATCGAAGGAGCTGTGCGACCTCGCCATAGACATCCTGAATTGGGCAGACGAACAGCACGTGGTGCTGCTGGCAAGGTTCATTCCCGGGAAGAAGAACGTTCTGGCCGACGGCCTCAGCAGAATGGGCCAAATAGTGGGGACAGAGTGGTCTCTACACCCAGAAGTAGCCAAGCTTATCATTCAACGTTGGGGCTCCCCGGTGATGGACCTCTTTGCAACAAAGCTCAATGCCCAACTTCCGGTCTATTGCTCCCCGGTCCCAGACCAGAATGCAGCCCTAGAAGACGCCTTCCAGCACAAGCGAGACAACCTGGATGTGTACGCTATCCCTCCCTTCTCGTTGATAAGACAGGTGCTCAACAGAGTAAGGGCCGCCCGAAACCTAAAGATGACTTTGGTAGCCCCCTGGTGGCCGGAGAGAGAGTGGTTCGCGGACCTAAAGGACCTAGTGAGTCAACCACCTTGGCCTCTGCCCGCCAGGTCAGACCTCCTGCACCAACCGCACTTCTTCAAGCTCCACGACAACCCTCTCTCTCTTCGCCTTCACGCCTGGAGACTATCGAGCGGGTCCTTAAGAAAGAGGGATACTCCGCCGCCACAGCTAAGAGAATGTCCCTATACCTGAGGAGATCCTCGACCACGGTATACCAGGCGAAGTGGGCCTCCTTCACGAAGTGGTGCTCGGAGAGACATATTAGACCTCTTTAAAGCTTCGGTCCCGGACATAGCAGATTTTCTGGTGCATCTTAGAGATAAAATGGGAATGTCAATTCCAGCCATAAAAGGAGTTCGAGCCGCCTTAGGCCAAGTCTTCCTCCTGAACGGCATCGATGCCAAGTCTTCCTCCTGAAGGGCAACGATCTCGGGGCCTCGAGACACATAGCGATGCTGATCAAGAGTTTCGAGCAGTCCTGCCCCCCTCAAGCGAGTAGAGTGCCCCGGTGGGACTTAGCCAAGGTCTTGAAGATGCTGAGTCGTCCCCCCTTTGAACCCCTGAAAGATATCGGAGACAAAGATCTTATCCTCAAGACCGCTTTCTTGCTAGCCTTAGCTTCCGCTAATAGCTTCCACTAAGAGGGTGGGAGAAATCCATGGTCTGTCTTAAGACGTTTACCACTCTAAAGGGTGGAAAGAAGTATCCTTCAGGTTCGTGTCTTCCTTTGTGGCTAAAACTTAGAACCCAGCAGTCTGGCACCCGAGGTTTGAGGGTTTCTCAATTCCTGCCATTCCCAAGACGGGCATTACAGAAGATTTGAGATTATGCCCAGTACGGACGCTCAGGAAATACCTGGAAAGAACAGCTCATCTCCGACCAGGCATCAAAAACCTCTTCGTTTCCACAGGTGTTAATTAGAAGCAGGTTTCCAAGAACACCATTTCCTTCTGGCTGAGGCAAGTCATTGCTAGAGCCTATGAAGAGGATAGAATGGCAGTGCCAGGCACTCCCCGGCCCCATGACATCAGGGGACTGAGTACCTCCTTGGCCTTTGAGAAAAACATGGCGGTGGGACAGATCCTGCGGGCAGGCACTTGGTCGAACCAGTCAACCTTTACTGCCCACTACCTCAAGGATTATTCAAGGAAATCCTTGGACGGGTTCTCCATTGGGACAGTCATTGCCGCCCTCCAAGCAGTGTAGCGGTGAGACCAGAGGCACTTGCGAGGCTAGCCTCCGATAGGAGCAAGTGCGGGGTCCTCCTTATCTCCTACCCGCTCTCTGGCTCTCCTCTTAGGAGATTACAGGCTGTCCCCAAAGGTGAACACATTCTTCGCGACTAAACTTCAGGGGGAAACGTCAGAAGAATTTTTCAAGAGGCGATTCTTAGATAATAGCGTAAGGTTGCTCAGTTACCCTCACTCCCGCACTCTGATAGGCCCCCGTATTCCATAGCCCTCTAGGCCCTACGTGCCAAGTCAAGTGTCAGAATAGCACTCCCGCCTCCTAAAGTATAAGTCTCCAAAGAAAGTAGTTCGAGGTAAGTATTCGTGTTGGAACAAATAAAAAATTTTAAGTAATTTTTATTTTTCCTAACATACTTACCGAGAACTACTTTCGGGTAATGGTCCTCCCTTCCTTCCCCGAGTGCCATCCTTCCATTGCCAGGTTGGGCTAATACAATGAACTTAATGAGGAGAATGACCCAGCGAGGCAGTGACCTGCCCTGATCCTGCCCTCGGGGCGCATTCCTTGGCGGCGGGGGTAGGCCTATGTAAAGAGCGGAGTAGGCGGGTAACGCCGCAAAAACCTTGGTCGATAGAGAGGAGATCACAAGTGACTCCAAAGAAAGTAGTTCTCGGTAAGTATGTTGGGAAAAATAAAAATTACTTAAAATTTTTGATTTTTTCTAGCTTTACAAATATGATATTTTCATTAATAAAATAAATTTTTGAACATACTTACCTAGTAGTTATATATATAGCTTACGTCCCCGACGTCAACGGCAGAAAATTCGAAACTCGCGCCAACCCCCAGTTGGATAGCCAGGTGTACCACCCCTGCACCCTAGCGAGGTACCTGGGAACCATTCCAGTGACCCTCATATATTCCATGCCTCTAGTCTCTTAAAGGGGAGGAGGGTGGGACTAAAATTATATATAAATACCGGGTAAGTATCTTCAAAAATTTATTTTTTTTAATGAAAATATCATTTTTAAACACAAGACTTACCACAGTTCAAGCCTATCTAACTGCAGTCTGGTGATAAAACCCCTTTCACAGGGCTTGGTTTGCTTCCTTCAATCTAGGTTGTGCTCCCCCACCCCCAGCACCCCTAGACAGCATATCTTTACCTGATCCCTAGGACAGGCCTCCACCTGTGTTCCCCTCGGCCAAGAGAGTAGGCGTATCTTATGGGTTGCCCTCAACTTCTTGCTCACAGCGAGGAATTGAGTAATATCTGATTTCTTTCCAGACAACTAAGACCCATAGCATGATCAATAGTCCACATCAACAGCGATTACGTTAGAGATTAACTGGAGGTTCTCCCTGGAGGAAGATGCAATAACTCGCCTGAGGGTTCAACACGATTAGCCATCCCTGGGAAGGGCAAAGGAGGCTCACCGAGAACATGTTTTTGACTGGGATCCACAAGGTCATAAACCGGACATTGAACCTTTATCCTCATAAAGGTGACCTAGAGCTCATAACGTCAAGGGCAGCAATATGCCCCTAATGTCTGCAAACAGCTACTCTGTGACGCAGGTCATGCCAGTGGCAGGGTGAATGCACTATGACCATCACCTCCCACTAGCAAGACATGACCCACAGGAATATGGAGATGCTCTACATTGTTCCCGTGGTTTTACTCAATAAATGGTTATAATCCCTCGAGCATTTTGATGGTTAAGTAGCAGATGGAGAGGGCAGAGTTAACCAGGGATAATCCTGGGATCATCTCCCCCCCCCTCTCCATGGGGCAACATCTACGGTACTCTGCAAAATTGACCTCCTGAGTGCAGGTATAACCTTTTTCCTTTTGTAACCTGGTAGAGAGAGATATACTGTACTTATTTATTCCATGGCAAGCTGGGATTGGGTAAAGTCTCGTTAGTTCTAAGATTCCTATGTTTCTGAGAATTTTTTCCTTCGACTAGTCACACTGCTAGCATCACACATTCACCAAAATTACTCAGGGTTAACTGTGCTTTGCACGTTTAGTTTTGCGATGTCACGGTCAAAGAATAGCCAGTAGGTCCGGACTTCAACCCTCCTAAGGGATGAGTCAACCCTATTAAATAGTGTAAGGTTTGTAAGTGTCAGAACAGCTAGTGTCTCGTCATTCACTGGCTCTGTGGGAGTCGTTTAGACACCGCAAGGGTAGCCTTGTTAATCCTGGTGGTGGTAAATTAAATTTTCTCCATCCGCTTGAAAACTGGCGATGCCCATGGCAGATCAGTTCTTCAGGTTCCGGTTGTTGTAGTGCCACACGCATCAAGAGAAATAACTGAAGTCATTTCCTCCTGCAAAACACACAAGGAGGATAAGATTAATAGCAGGTTTGCACCTAGTAATCTGATATTTGCAGGTTATCCAGAATACAACTGCATATTCATACACATACATTTATCTAGAGAGAAGCAAAATGGTTAGAAAAGCCAAAGAGGCATTTAGGGTATGTTTATTACTTAAGGCAGAAATCAAAAGTGAGTGCCTGGCCGACTAACAATCTCTCCAACTGTCGATAGTTATAACTATCTTGTTTTGTTTTTAACGCCTGTATCAGCTTCACTGAAGTAATATACCTATCAAAGTATTATGGTTTGTGTATGTGTAAGAACAAGATACTTTATATTTACATTTGTTACAAGTTATTGTGGTTAATATTTGTAACAAGTTATTGTGGTTGCATGTAGGTGAGGATGTTTTAAAACTTATTTTTGGTTGCATTTATAGCTGGGTATTCACTGTTTTAAAAATATTATAATTTTGGTTTGTTGGCTCCATTTAGGGAACATGAATTTTTTCTTAATCCTTTACTAGTAGAGTGGATTTGCAAGATTTGTTTATTAGAATTCACTGTTTTCTCGTAGGACTGAAACTAATTATTTTTTTTTATCTTTACAGCCTTAATAGAAGAAGAAAATATTCTCTGCTTAAAGCTTCCAACTCTACAAATGAAAGGAGTTGAACCAACTGTTGAAGAATGGAAAATAAGGTTGCAGGATAAAGTGGAAACATGCTTCCAGTCAACAGAATTACAAGACTACACATCTAAATGCAAGTTACCAGAATGTTTACAAGAAAATCCAAATGTTCCTCCTTCACTGATACCTCCATCATTAGAAGATCTTTTGACCTGTAATTTTCAAGACTGGGGGTGAAAACCAATATCAAAATGTTTGGAGTCCTTGTTATTGATAAAAATGGAAACACTTTAGTTTGTTCTCTTGCAGCCTAGCACTAATAAAATGCCAAACACTTTATTTGTCTTTTATAAACATGTTTTTATTTGTCTTTTATAAACATGTTTTTATTTGCATTGTCAATGTCATCTGAGGATTTTTTTCTTTAGATCTCTGGAAAGAATTGATGTGGCTGCAGGATGATTTTTCCAGTATCATCGGAAATACTTTCTTAAGCTTGGTCAGTGAGGTCTCAAATTTAATGTAGCTATGGTGTCACTTTGCCTAAAATATGGAATATTTACCCAATATGAAGTCTTATTTTATGTTACACAATAGCATATCATTAGAGTCTAGACAAAATCTGGGGACTTTTATACCAAAATGAATAAATTAAATCTTAAAGGAAATATAAAACAGTAGTACTAACATTATATACTGTATTTACAGAAGGGATTATTTAACAATGAAAGAAGCTTTAGTTTACTTTACAAGATAGATAAAATATTTCCAAAAGGGTTTGTGTAAAAAAAAATACTGCTATATGCTAGTATGAATTCTTGCGTATTAAATTACTTCCAGTCTTATAGAATTTGAATTAAAGGGAGGGGACATATAAAAGATAGCTCTAGTAATCTCACTAAAAAATAAGCCTCGTCACCACTGTAGAACCTCTCCGTCATACTGATAGAAACCACCGTTGTGTTCTTCATTCAGAGCATAAAAAGTCTTGACCATTTTTGAAATGCTAACTTCAGGAGTGAGAGGAGCATTTTTACCTCCCATATCAGTTTGAACCCAGCCAGGATGTATACTTGTGACTAGGATGTTCTTGTTTCTCAAATCCAAACTGAGTGACTTTGTAATAGCATTAAGAGCAGCCTGGGAATTAGAATGTTTCATTATGTATAAAATAAATTAATTTATATATTTCCTAGCTATGCAAACCTGTGTCCTTCATTTAAGGAGATTCCTTCAGAACAAGCTGGAAAGAGTTAAAACTGGATATCGAGTGGTTACCCAACTGGTTAGGAGCATGGAGCCCTGGCCCCTCTCCAGTCTGAGAGCCTTCACTTTTCATCTTCAGCCCTGGACTGAGAGGGGGGGGGGGAGTTATTATTATTACTTGCTGAGCTACAACCCTAGTTGAAAAGCATGATGCTATAAGCCCAAGGGCCCCAACAGGGAAAATAGCTCAGCGAGGAAAGGGAACAAGGAAAACTAAAATATTTTAAGAACAGTAACATTAAAATAAATATTTCAAATATTAACAATAAAAACTTGGTAAAACAAGAGGAAAAGGAATATTGAATAGTGTGCCCAAGTGTACCCTCAAGCAAGAGAACTCTATCCCCAGATAGTGGAAGGCTATGGCACTACCCAAAACTAGAGAATAATGGTTTGATTTTGGAGTGTCCTAGAATAGCTGCTTACTATAGCTAAAGAGTCTCGTCTACCCTTACCAAGAGGAAAGTAGCCACTGAAGTTACAGTGCAGTAGTTAACCCCTTGGGTGAAGAAGAACTGATTGGTAATCTCTGAGTTGTCAGGTGCATGAGGGCAGAGGAGAATCTGTAAAGAATAGGCCAGACTATTCGCTGTAATAGCAGGGAAAGGGAAAGTGAACCGTAACCAGAGAGAAGGATCCAATGTAACACTATCTGCCCAGTCAAAGGACCCCATAACTCTCTAGCAGTATTATCTCAATGGGGTTGTATGGATAGGAAAATTACAAATTATTTCAAAGATTTGTCATTATTGCCTACACGGCATACAAATCCTCGTTCTTCAATTTGGGAGAGAAAAGCAAAGGTTCATTGCCACCCCTTATCTACATTTTGTGTGGATGGTAGTCCAATAGGACCTGAGCTGTACATGTATATATGTATCCAATCAAAACTGGAGAAACTTTTTTTCAAATGAATGTCAGTTGGAAAAAATATCAAGCAAATTTTAATGGAGGATGGGGAGAGACTTTTTTTACCCTTGAAAGAATGGAGTTCTGGAATGAAACTTTCTCGCATGTAACGTTTCGACTACGCATTACCATAGACGAAATGCATGCTTGTCCCATAAGGGAGCTGGGCTGCTTATACAGCTAATTGAGAGGGCCCCACACATCCAGGCACAAAGGTGTCATGGAACTTGTGGGTACACCTGCAAGAAAAATGCCGTGAAGACGGTCTGTCTTTCAGACATTGGCCTTCAACACTTGGCTCACCAAGAGGTTTCTCCTGGAGGCAATAGTTATGCCAAAACCCCTGACTTTGTGAGTTCTAGTCCTCGCTGGCATCGCAACTCTCTTAGCAGTGGAGGTATAAGCTCTATGTATCATCTCACGAAGCCAGAAAGACACTGTTCCTTAAAATCTCTTTCTTGGATCTGCCAGTGCTAATGAAAAAGACTGACCCTCGCTGGCCTAAGGTGTTGGACTCGTTTCAGATAGCACCATGGCGCCCAGCTGCTCTCAAATTGAGGGGATGGAGGACTCAAACCGGTTGGCATAGGCTGATGTGTTTTGGGCTATGGCTACAAATTTCAGGCCCAAAAGTTAAGTGGACCTTCTCACCCCTCATCATGGGGGACTATAAAAGTGTGTGTAACTCGCCATCTCTCTTCACCCATGCCAGAGCTAACATAAGGGCAGACTTGAGAGCCAGAACTTTTGTCTTGTGACTTCCTAAAAGGCTCGAACAGAATCTGCGTAAGAGCCTTGATGGCCACGGTCATGTTTTATGGCAAGGACCAGAGAACCCTGGGTGGTTTAGCCTGCTCAAAGCTCCTCACAAGATTGAACAATTCCAAAGAAGCGGAGAGACCTGTACCCTTCAGTTGGAAGGTCATATTCAAGGCTCATCTACAGCCTTTGACAGTCACAACTGGGAGTAGCTTCTCTCGGCGAAAGAAGACGATAAAGTTTGCGATCTCGGGAAAAACCTGTTTCAATGAGGGAAATAGCCCTTCTATGACACTAATTACAGGAGATAGCTCTCTAAGCCAAGTAGAACAGATGTTGAGGACCTCCAGAGACATCTAGACATTGCTGTGCATCACGAAAGCTTTTCACTCAGAGATGCTCCAGAGACATCTAGACATTGCTGTGCACTGAGAAAGCTTTTCACTCAAGAGATGTTGGGTAGTCTTCACTCGTTTAGAACCAACAACTCCACAAAAAGTACGGCTGACCAAGAATAGTGGCCCACAGAGGTAGCTCTCTTGGGACATCTACTAGGATTTAACCTGGTCTGAGGCTATCTGAGAGCCACCTGCATCACCCTGAATCATGGCATAATCAACTCTTGTGTATACAGGCCTCTGGCAGTCCGGTGTACTCACAAGTGAATGTAAGGAACTCCAAAGGAATCTTGAATTAAAGTTAACGTGGCACCTGAGAAACCTCATCCATTGCCAAGGCCAAAGGTGAGGTAGCATGCTACCATGACTTTAATCCCCCACACAAGTCAGACAGTTCTGTGTCATGGATAAAACCGTTATCGTAATCAGAAGCTGACATAGGCCCGGATAGGGTAACGGTAAAGGGAGATCTCCTGGCACGGGACCCCGTAGAAGTGGGAGAATCACCTACCAAAGCATACCCATACCCAAAGACTCAAAATGTACCATCTCATCTAACCAGTCGAGGGGCTACACAATCATAAGAAGTACAGAAGTCCAGTGACCTGGAAAGAAGGAAGAGATCACAGCAGTTATTCCAACATTGAAGCAGAAAGTGTACAGGGCAGTACACTTCTGTCTAGGTCGGCCACCGGGGTAGCTGGTGCCCAGCCGTGGTCCCAGACCCATGGACAAGCCCCGGGGAGACGCAGCACAAGGATGCAGTTCTGGCCCTCACAGCGCCTGGAACTACACAGATGCTGTGCAATTTCCTCTAAAGAGAGGTGGTGGCAAAGGGAGCCCTATCCCTGCGACCAAGGATGTTCATCTTAGATTCTTCGGTCTCCTCCTCTTCATCCTAGAAGAGGAATCGAAATCTGATTAAGATCATGACAAGGAGGAGGAAAAACAGCACATATGCTTCTACCTTCTGGCCTGTGTGGCCATCAACAATGATTCTACCCCAAGAGGAGAACCACACAGACTCCAACGTGAGGCACGACACTGGGGGACACTGTCACAGAAGGAGGGGAAGGCACACTCACAAGGCCCCACGACCAAACAATTTGCCGGGCAGGAGGCACAACCACTGATGCTGAGGAAGGGCAACAGTTCCAGACCCCTTGGCACAAGGGTTTGGGCAACTGCCACAGGGAAAGGGGTGGGGATCACCAGGACTGGAACAGAAATTGTGGAACCCCGGGGACAGGGTTACCACTTGCTGGCTAACCACGGGCCTGGCCAGTGCTGGAAACTATCAAATTATCTTCCACATCTTCTGGTGCTAAGGGGAATGGGGGGAGAACCACCACGCCCTTCACTACTGACGTCACCGGATAAACTTGAGAGATAAGTCAGCACAGGAAGAAGTCGCCTCAGCTACCTATTATCTCAAGGAATGGAGGGTCCACCTAAAAAACCTAAGGAAGCCACAACTTCCTTAGGTTAACTCTTCTACAGCAGACTACCCAACAGTAAAGGGTGAGGATTTCCAGCCTCTCGAGTTGCAAATATTAGGGGCTCCCACACAAGAGAACCTGAAACTCGCTGACATAGATCCGAACACTCCGGACCCCTGCAGCATATTCTGGACCAATCCAGGGGAGACAGCAGTAAATGTATCACCTGGAAGACGGAAGCAGCGAAGACATTACCCAGTCCAATTCCCAAAAAACGCCTCGCTTGCCTCCTCCCAACGTGTACCTACAAGCAATTCTGGTCCCCAAGCACAGAGGGAGTGTGTGTCTTCAGCTGATTAGACCAACCTCTTCTCTGGCAATGAGCTTCTTGCTTCCACTCCACACAACAGAAAATATCCACTGCTTGAAAGAAAAATAAGAAAATGACCGGCTGAAGTTAAAGGGAAGGCTCTGAGTGGAAAGGAGGCAAAGCTCCTTACCCAGCACCATCACCAGTTGGATAACTGTTTGCTATGCAATTTTAATGACTTCCAGCTTGCTCTGAAGTAATCTTCCTAAACAAAGGTTTGTAGGCGTGTAAGAACAAACTATTTATTTTGCATGCTGTTCTTCACATTTGATATAACATTAAATTTGAATCACTATTGCATATTTTCTGCATTCAACAATACTGGAAATTAAAGATTCCTCTTATACCTACTTTACTTGCTCTATATGGATATAGACCACCTTGTTCATTTGCTCCAATTGAACCTAAAATGGAGGACATGTTGATAATAGCTGCTCTTTTAACACAAAATGTATCAAGCGTTGAATCTGAAGCAGCTGTGCTTAGGAGAGGGAGAAGGGCCTGCAAAGATAAAATATTTAAACAAATCATTCAATATAAATTTTTTTTCAGGTAAGATGCATTTTTCCTAACTATATTAACCCAAGTTGTTTAACAATAGTATACTTTCAGTAAAGCTAGATACAACTGTTACAACTTATAATGAGGTGATGGCAGTTACTGTTTGTTCATGATTTTACCAACTTTTCCAGTTTCAAAAGGCTAGAATTATTGAAATATTTCAAATATTTGGGAATAAATTCTCTTTCCAAATTCTATTGATGATAACAAACAAACAGGATTTAATTTCTGTGGGTAAATGTTTGATCATTGAATAGGTTATATTATCAATTCCAGGAGCCGAATCATCGCATAGAGACAAAGTTGTCTTAAGTTCTTTCATGCTTAAAGGCAAATTATATGATTCCATTCCTACACCTCAAAAGTTGAGAGGGTGATTCTTTTCTTGAATGCATTGTTGGTAATACATAGATGTAGGATTTTTTATAAGATTATTGAAAAATAATCTGTGAATGCTTCACATACATCCTCCGGATTTTGAAAACATTTGACTCTTGCATTCAATTACAGGTAATAGTATTGGTATGCATTTTCCACTGATCTTCCTTATTTTTGTCCAGACTTCTAATTAGCCTTCCAATTTATTCTTAGAAATAAAATTTACCCAATACCAGAGCTTAACCTGTTTGATTTGGTACTGGAGCTTTGCTCTTGCTTTCTTATATCAAAAGAGCTAATAATTGCAAGGATGATGTCGATATTGAGTAAATGGAGCTCTCCTAGCTTTACAAGCTATTTGACATTGAATATTCCCCCAAGGGACTAGTTTTTGAGAAAACTGACCTGTAGAATGGGGAATTACTTATTACAGGCATCTATAATGACTGTTCAAAAGCTCTATAGTGGAGAAATTATCAACATCTATTTCTAATGTAGGTAAAATAAATAATGCTCAATTAGCCTCATCAATTACCCATTGTAGACATCTCGGTGCAGCTATTTCATCAACTAAACTGGAAAAGCACTTATGAGAGTGCAGACCTCTGCCACAGCAGCTTATTTCTCACAACCAGCTTGCCTTTTCCAGAATCAATTTAGACTGTAGGCAAATTTGAAGTCTGTGTAACAACCATGTGCAAACTTGGGGTTAAGGTTAGGGTTAATTCGGTCGACCTTGACCTCTGACTTAGGACTTTCAAAAAGGAATCACTTCCATGTCTCATCATAACAATTACAGTAATCCCTGAAATGTCCACTACCCTATGAGTAAAATTGTGACCAGGAAGTTGTTCACAAACATACAGGGGCAAAAACATAACATCCCAACTTTGTTGACACAGTTAATTAATTAGAATTGGGAGATGGTCACTTCTGATAACTTCATCCATTACTTCCCATGAAAAATGTAAAAAACCAATAAGGGGTGTATACCAAGATAACTAGCTAAGGGTTTCATTTTGTACATGAAAATGTGTTGGTGCCCCATTATTTAAAACAGCAAGATTGCCTTGGGAGTTAGAAATAATATCCTCCCACATTGATTGTCTGTCTATCCACTGTATCTATATAACAAGGCACTTCCCTCAATTTTGAGAGTAGACATCAAACAATTGACAAAAGGTGACCTTTCCTCTCTAAGCTCCTCCCAGCCTGACTGTCTACCGAGAGTAAATAGGACCCAGAAAGTTGATCTATTAAATTATCAAGTTCTAGCTTCAGGTTTTGATCAACTCGATTGGGTGGCAGATATACTGAACAGATGGTGTATGCTCGTTTTAATTGTATTTGTACCGATACGGCTTGAAGATTTGTTTGTAGCTGAATCTTGTTATGTATGACATTTTGTCGCACCAGTGATGCATTCCCACAATATCTACCTTTGTCTTTCTGGACTTCATTATGATCAAATAAATATATACTCAGGGACATAATTTATTTTGGCTTGAGACTTTCCTATAAGGGTATAATGATTGGAACATTTTCCTTGATTAGTATATTCAAAGATTCAAGGAACTACTTTGATAATTCCATTGAAGAATTGTGAGTTTGCTATCCATAAGGACAAACTATGATTTATTTTTGTTTAATCGTTTTATCTGTGTGCATTTCTTAATGTCTTGTCTTTATCAGTTTTTCCTTGTGGTCTCCCCTTCTAGTGTTCTTTCTCTTTCCTTATTCTCTTCAAGACGATTGACAGTTTCAGATAATAGACTTTCTTCTTCCATGTTGGTATTATCTAATGATGTGTTGATTCAATATTCACTAAACTTTTGACTAGGCCTGTTAATTTTTCTAACGATCCAGATTGTTTTGGATTAATCTTATTCAGTTCTTCAAGCAGATGTTCTGAGCTTTCTTTTGATCCAGAAGGTTTTTGAGTAAGTTTCTGTTCTTTACGTATCGGTTTTAACTTTTCAACATTTTCCCGATATGCATTTGGAATGCGATTTCTACATCTTTTTTATTTTAAGAACAGATGATACTATTTTTACCAGTGAAATTAAGCAAATTTTTCTTCAGAACCTATGAAAATGGTTTCCCAGGGCTTACCTGCTTTTTTAGAGCTCTCTATGGGCTCTTTAAATGCTACCCTTTTAATGGTTCTAATGGCCTGAATTTCCTTTTCAAAACTGAACTTAACGCACCTTTTAGATGCTCCTGGGTGTGCTTCCCCATATTGTATACAATTTGAATTTTCTGTGCATGTTCCATGACTTTTTTTTCAACAATTGGCACAAGCAGCCAGCTTATTTAATTTTTCCTTGCAGTTTTGGCTTAAATGGCTATACATTTGGCAATGGTAGCATCGCTAAGGTGAAGAGAAGTATGGTTACACCTTCAAATATAGCCAACTAGCCATGATAAAAATGGGTAGCCTGCACTGAACAAAGGTTAAAATCAAAGTAGCAAGAGAAACGTGCTGTTCTCCAATTCTCTCTCTTTTTAACTACGTTTACTACTCCTTGACTTTTTAGTTCATCCTAAATTTCCTTTTCATCTATTTGTAGTAGTTCTGGAACATATATCACATTTCTACACTGGTTAAAAATCAGGTGCAAAAAGCATTTCACACTGGCCACCTAAGTAAAATTGCTTTCAATATTTCACTTTCCATTGGAGATATTTTCCTATCAATTTTCTCTAAGCAAGACAAATTTTAATAATTTTTTTTTCTTAACTATACAAACCTGAAGCTCTTTACATAGGAAGTATTATTTCGGCGCTAACTGAAACCCGGCGTTAAAGCTTTTGAAAGGGGTAACTACCCTCTGCTAGTTAGCAAAGGGGGATTTTAGGGGTGGACCAACCACCCCATTCACACCAGCACTAGTTAAAAACCATCACTTTGCAATTGCCATAGGACTTCTGGGGGAAGGTGATAGCAGGACCAATATGTGTAATGAATGAATGATTTAAAGTTTTCAGGCATCCTGACATCTAAGGTCATTGACGCCGGTAACAATTAATTTATGTATACAAAAATAAAAAATGAAATAAAATAAAATATTAAAGAGTATTCAATTAAAATCATAAAAATTGAATGTCATAAAAGTTAAATATTTTTCAGAAGACCTGCTTCTGAAAGAAATCTAAAAATGCCACTTGCATGGTAAGACACATCATTTCCAAGAATCTTGGCAAGGATGAACCTGCCACCCTCACCTCGAGCCTCAAACAAATATCTATTCCGCAAGTTGTTATAATTGGGGAATTCGGTCAACAAATGCCTTACTGTTAGAGGTACTAAACAGTTGTCACAATACGGTTGGTGTTGGCCTTTCAGCAGAAACTCATGTGTCAATCGAGTGTGACCAATACGGAGACGACAAAGAGACGTCTCCCATTTTCGGGGCATCATATTATACCTCCAAGGCCAATATGTGTAAAGAGCTTCAGGTTTGTATAGTTACGAAAAATACAAATTATTATAAATTTGTCATTTGTTCTGGCACTTTATACAAACCTTCCGCTCTTTACATATGAGACTCGCCCTATGGTGGGTGGAATTCCTAAAACCAACTTGCTGGGGACTGTCCCGGGGTTATACTCTGTGCTACGCAAGAGCTGATTAGAGGGCACCCTGACACCTCGTGATCCTTATACGATGACGTTCTAGGCAATTGGTGCTAGCGTAGAATTTAGCAATGTGACTTGACCAGGTAAGTGTAATATTGGAGCCAAGTTCCTTACTTAACCTAGACATTGCCGAACTCCACCTCACTTGGAGAACGGAGCCATAAATACATATAAAGTACATATATCAGGTTGCACAAAGGGCATGGTACCCACACACATTCATTCTAGACTCACTCGTGTGTAACCCCTGCTCTCGACCAAAATGCTACTTATCCCACAAGGGAGCTGAGATGTTAGTTCACTATGTTTTGCACAGCCACCACAGGACTTAAAGTAAACATGTCTAGGTATCTGTGGGTTAGGTCTTGCAGGTAGTGGGCTGTGAACGTTGTTTGCCGCTTCCACATGCCCGCTTGTATCACATGCGTCACAGAGATATTCTTCTTAAATGCCAGGGATGTGCTGACATCATGAGCAAGGGACGGCAGCCGAAATGAGAGTGGTCTGATTGAAAAGCTCTCTCAATTACCTTCCTGATCCAGAAAACTATCAAATTCTTTGGGATCTTCCTCTTACGAAGAGCTTGCTGATCTGTGGATGGGTGCTCTCGGTTATTTTCAAGTATTTCATCAGCCCCCTCACAGGGCAGAGTAACAGCTGATCAGGATAATCTGTTACAAAATGGAGACTCTCAATTTAGAAGGGCCCGAATCTAGGATCCGCTACAGCTGGATTTTGAGTCTTAGCTACAAACTGAGTGTCACTTACCCCCATCCCCTTGAATGGCTGATGTCATAGGACAGACCATGTAGCTCACTGACTCTCTTGGCTGAGGCCAGGACCAGAAGGAAGACCGTCTTCTGGGTCAAGTCTCGATCTGAAGCTTGACGAAGAGGTTTGCATGGTGCTCCTTTCAATGAACATGTGACCTTGACTATGTTCCAAGGAGGTGGTCTGTCTTCTGACTACTAATGGCATGTGCGCTCAAAATTCTGTATGAGGAGAGAACTCCGTCAAGGAGGAAATATTAACTTTATTCAGTTTGAAGATGAAGCTCAAGGCCAATCAACAGCCTTTTACCGCCAACACTGAACAACGTTTTTCTTCCGAGGTACAATAAGAACTTTGCTAGTGTTGGTATAGTGGTACTGAAAGGAGCGATACCCCATCCATGACTCCAACCACAAAAGACAGACCATTTTGCATGAGATACTGAGGCAGATGACTCTTGGAGGTATCCTGCCATTCTCTTAGCAACTGGTCTCGAAAAGCCCTTCTTTGCAAGCAGTTGCTGGATAACCTCCAGTCGTGAAGACGAAGCAATGGGATCACTTGACGGAATCTCTTCATGTGTGGTTGTCCTGCAGAAGGTCCGGGAACCATTCTGCATGATGTCACAGCACAGCTATTAGGGTCATCGACAGATCTTGAGGTGCCCTAACCTTATGAGCCTCTTTACTAGGAAGAGGGGGGTGGGACCCGTAAATGTCCATCCTGTCCCATGGATATTGGAAGGCATCTTGCCAGAACACTTGGGGATCCGGTGCTGGAGAGCAGTACACTGGAATCTTCTAGTTTAGGGACGTTGCAAACAGGTCGATTATTGGTGAACCCCACAAAGTCAAAATTTTGTTGACTATCTCTTGTTTTAATGACCATTCGGAGCCTACTATCGGATTCCTCCTGATCAGATTGTCCGCCAGCCCATTCTTGATAGGGATGAACCGGGTTAAAAGGGCTACCGAACTGTTTTCCGTCCATCCGAGGATTTCCACAGCCACCTGACATAGGTGCTGTGAAAAGGCGCATTCTTGCTGGTTTGTGTGTGATACCACAGTGTCGTTCATCAACACTACGGAATGTCCTAAAAGGAGCCAACAGAACTGCTTGAGGGCAAAAAAGGCTGCCCTGATTTCCAGGAGGTTTATGTGGCATGCTGCCCGGAATCAGACCACCGTCCAGATTCAGCGAGGTGCAACAGATGAGATCTTACCCTTCTTTTGATGCATCTGTGAAGAGCAACAAATCAAGGGGAGGAGAGAGAAGGTCCACTCTCCTGAGCAGGTCGGTGTCCCACACCCACCATCACAGTCTCTGTACTGTTCCTGACCTACCGGCACCAAAGTGCTCGGTGGGTCCAAGTGCTGAGACCAAAAGGTCTTCAGCTGCCACTCTAGATCTGATGCGCAGACGACCATTGGGAACTAACTTTGCCATTCATCTGGCAATTTTTCCCGCAGGAGGAACATCTAGACTATCTCTCAGTCTATATTTGTTCCCCGGACGGAAAGACCTTGCCTATTTTGGTCCTGGTTCTCATTCCTAGATATATGTCTTGGGCTGGTTGCGAGCGAGACTTCTTGTAATTTACCATGATCCTCAGATCTTGGCAAAATGCAAGAATGCAAGAAGTTTGTTTCGTTGGAGGAGAAGGGACTCCCTCGAGTCTACCAGAATCAGCCAATTGTCTAGGTAACGAAGCAGACAAATGGCGTTCTTGTGTGCCCAGGTGGACACTAAAGTGAAGCTCAGAGTGAAGACACGGAGTGCTGTGAACAGGCAGAAACACAGCACCGTGAACTGGTATATCTTTCCTCCTAACGTGAATTTTAGGAACTTCCTTAAGGATGGATGAACGGGGATCTGGAAGTATGCATCCTTGAGGTCTAACGATATCGTGAAGACAGATAGGGGAAATCACCAAATCCTACTTACGCCTCTATAGAGGACAGTTGTTCTGAGCATCTGGCCAAGACTTGACCACCTCTTTTCAGGACAACATTACCCCATAGAGGAACGGTCTGAAGTAAAATGAATTCTAGGGCTTTTGGCTGCTCATGACAAATCTTCAAATCTTTGTGGGGCATTATGATCCTCCGTAGTAGCATAGTGGGATACTACTCAAGACCAAAGGTTAAGCCATGAACAGGTATAGATTAGAGACATAGCTGCTACTTCCATGTTTATAATTTGTGCCTGATTAAAAAGGAGGAAAATGCCGATACGCTCTCTTTTTGGGTGGATGGCACCAAGTTAGCCAAGTTCTCTAGGAATGGTAATAGGCTCAGAAAGAATGCAGAGGGGGCAAAAAAATTTCTCTGCTCAGACAGGGCCAAAGGTGGTAAACTTGGGGTTCCTGTTGGCTCTAAGAGTGTTCTCCGAGACTGAAATTAGCTTGTTAAATAGGTTTAGTGTCTCTAGTTTATTTCGAACATTTTAGGCCATAAATGAGTTCAGAAGTTTGTGCTTGCAACTTAATACTGTCTCTCAATTTTTTCTAAGTGAAAGGTTTCTTAAAGGAGGACTGTCATATTTCTTTGGTGAAGGATGAGGTTCATAATTCTTGTAGCTTGACGAGTCTCTCGGACCAACATGACAAATTCGGAGACAATTTGTATTCCTCCTAACCATACAAACCTTAGCTATTTACATGGGGTATTAGTTTCGGCGTAGCTGAAATGACGAGCCATTCAATTTTTAACAAGGGTTAACTCCCCTCTCGCTAGTTAGCGAGGGGGTAGGGAAGAGGTAGCTAGCTACCCCTCCCCCCTCACACACTGATGAACTGATTCACTTCGCTTAGAGGTAGGACTTCACGGGGGACAGGGCTGGCGGGCAAATATGTGTAAATAGCTAAGGTTTGTATGGTTAGGAAAAATACAAATTATCTCCGAATTTGTCATTTGTTCCGTACCTGAAATACAAACCATGCTATTTACATGGAGTGACTTAACCCTTAGGTAGGGTGGAAAGTCCCAGCCTTCCTGGCTTTGGCTTGGGCTTTGCCCGGGGACTCAGAATCCGAGTGAACAGCACTTGAGAAAAAGAGTCCCTGCACCTCGCAAATTCCTTGCTCTGCAAGGAACGTGCGGCCTACATAAGCTTGTGTGTGAAAGAGAGAAGTGTGACTCGTCCTAGGAAGTTGACCTGAAGTCCTTTAGATAGAAATCTAGGTTAGGACGTTCCCAATACCACCTCGTCAGGGTACGGGGAACGTGACAGTATTATACCTAATACTAGGAGCACAAGGAAGCATGGTTTACCTGCAGAGGTTTGAGGTCAGCTATGTAGAGAACCCAGGATGCTGCTTTCCCCAAGAGAGGGGAGGATGAAGAAAAGAGTAAGGGCCAGACATACTTTTTCATTCATGCAGTCTAAAACCGGGTAACAATGCCCTCAACCTTCTGCTACCTGTCCATTAAGGAGCCTGAGGTTAGACCAGCTGTTGTGCAGCCACCACAGGGCCGATAGAGAACGTATCGAGGCTCCTGTGGGTCACGTCCTGCAGGAAGTGGGCTGTGAAGGTCGTTTGATGCTTCCAGACCCCAGCTTGTAGCACCTGTGTCACAGAGAAGTTTCTCTTGAATGCCAGGGACGTTGCGATGCCTCTGACATCGTGTGCTCTAGGGCGACGTGACGGAGGAGGGTCTGGATTCAGGGAATGATGGATGACCCTTCGAATCCAAGCTGAAATGGTATTCTTGGTAACCCTCCTCTTCGTCCTTCCCGTGCTCACTAACAGGGCTTGCACGCGAGGATGGACTGCAGCTGTTCTTTTAAGATAATGCCTCAGACTCCTTACTGGGCATAGTAGGAGATGATGGTCTGGGTCATCTGTTACAGAACGAAGACTCGAAACCCTGAAGGAGTCGAACCATGGGTCCGGAACCCCAGGATTTTGAGTCTTGGCAACAAACTCAGGGACAAACCTGAACGTTACCTCCCCCCATCCCCTTGAATGGGTATCGTCGTACGAGAGACCATGAAGTTCATTGACACGCTTGGCAGAAGCTAGAGTGAGCAGGAACACCGTCTTCCAGGTCAGGTAACGATCAGAAGCCTGGCGTAATGGTTCAAATGGAGGTCTCTTAAGAGCTCTGCAAACCCGAACCACGTTCCATGGAGGAGGTCTCACTTCCGACTGAGGGCAGGTAAGTTCGTAGCTTTGTATGAGCAAGGAAAGTCCCAGCGAAGAAGAAATGTCCAATCCTTTCAGCCTGAAGGCCAGGCTTAAGGCTGAGCGATAGCCTTTCACCGCCGAGACCGAAAGGAGCATTTCCTCCCGCAGATAAACAAGAAACTCCACTATTGCTGGAATAGTGGCATCGAGGGGAGAGATACCCCTCCCACGACACCAACCACAGAAGACTCTCCACTTCGCCTGGTAGACCCCTGCCGATGACTTTCGCAGGTGTCGAGACATCCTCTCCGCAACTTGTTGCGAAAAGCCTCTCTCTGTGAGGAGATACTGGAGAGTCTCCAGGCGTGAAGCCGAAGCAAAGCTACGGCCTTGTGGAAGATGTTGTAGTGTGGTTGCTTGAGTAGCTCGTGTCGTGGGGGAAGTTCTCTCGGGAGTTCCGTCAGGAGCTGCAGAAGGTCCGGGAACCACTCTGCATGATGCCATAGCGGAGCTATCAAGGTCATCGACAGGTTGACCGATAGTCTGGTGTCTGGTCTTGTTGAGCACCCATCTCATCAGACAGAACGGTGGGAAGGCGTAGACGTCGATGTTGTCCCACCGTTGTTGGAAGGCATCTTGCCAGAGTGCCTTGGGGTCCAGGACTGGGGAGTAGTACAGCGGCAGCTTGAAATTCAAGGCTGTCGCAAACAAGTCCACTGTCGGGGAACCCCACAAAGTCAGGACTTTGTTGGCTACTAGAGGATCCAAAGACCACTCGGTACTCACTATCTGCGAAGCTCTGCTTAGACTGTCGGCGAGCACATTCCTTTTATCCGGAATGAAGCGAGCTGATAGTGGTGTCGAGCGGACTTCG
Organism: Palaemon carinicauda; assembly: GCF_036898095.1. Lineage (NCBI taxonomy): Eukaryota > Metazoa > Arthropoda > Malacostraca > Decapoda > Palaemonidae > Palaemon > Palaemon carinicauda. The sequence continues at coordinate 64,094,756 of NC_090764.1, read as the reverse complement.
GCCCATCTCAGAATCTCTACTGCAAGATGGGATAGCTGTTGTGAAAAGGTACCTTCCTGCTTGTTGATATAAGCCACTACTGTGGTGTTGTCGCTCATCACCACCACAGAGTGGCCCGCCAGGGTCTGTTGGAACTGTTGAAGGGCCAGATATACAGCCTTCATCTCTAGCAGATTGATGTGGAGGTACTTTTCTGATTCTGACCACCGGCCTGAGATCCTGTGGTTCAGAACGTGGGCCCCCACCCCTCCCTTCTTTTGACACATCCGAGAACAACATCAAATCCGGGGGGAGGACGAGAAGATCCACTCCCTATCGAAGGTTTCCGTCGGTCAACCACCACTGCAGGTCCGCCCGTTCCGCAGGCCCTATGGGGACCAGAAAGTCCGGGGAATCGTGGCCTTGACTCCACCGGGACTTGAGCCGCCATTGTAGGGATCACATCCTGAGGCGGCCGTTTGGAACTAGATGGGCCAGGGAGGACAGGTGACCTAGAAGACGTAATCAAGATTGGGCTGGAAGCTCCTCCCGTCTGAGGAAAGGTTCTGCAACCCTCCTCAGCCTTGCTATCCTGTCGTCTGATGGAAAGGCTTTGTGGAGATCGGTGTCCAATATCATGCCTAGATATACCAGTCGTTGAGATGGAAGCAGAGAAGACTTCTCCAGATTTACCATGATCCCTAGATCTTGGCAAAGTCCCAGAAGCTTGTCTCGGTGTCGAAGAAGGGTCGACTCCGAGTCTGCCAGGATCAGCCAGCCGTCCAGATAGCGAAGGAGACGGATGCCGATTCTGTGTGCCCACGAAGATATCAGGGTGAACACTGGTGAACACCCGTGGTGCTGTGGAAAGACCGAATCACAGCACCTTGAACTGGTAGATCTTGTTGTCTAGGCTGAATATCAAGTACTTCCTGGAAGACGGATGGATTGGGATCTGGAAGTACGCGTCCTTTAGATCCAGTGTGCACATGAAGTCTTGCGGTCTCACTACAAGTCTGACTGTCTCTGCTGTATCCATGCTGAACGGAGTTTGTTTGACAAACTTGTTCAGGGCTGAGAGGTCGATGACTGGTCTCCAGCCTCCAGACGCCTTCTTTACAAGAAAGAGTCGACTGAAGAAGCCTGGGGAGCCATCGACGACCTCTTGGAGAGCATCCTTCTTGAGCATGATCTCAACTTCTGCCCGAAGGGCTAGCCTCTTTGCTGATCCCATGGCATAGGAGCTCAACGACACTGGATTCGCTGTCAGGGGAGGAAGAGATGTCGTGAACGGGACGCGATATCCTTGGCTGATCACAGAGATCGTCCAGGAATCGGCCCCGAGTTGCTGCCACCTGAACGCGCAACTCTGCAGGCATCCCCCCACTGGTGGACACGCAGGGGGATTGCCAATCCTAGCGTTTGCGGCCTCGGCCGCTCCCTCTAGGATTCTTGCCTCCCCTGGAGGACTTCCCGCCCTTCCTGTCCTTGACGGGAAAAGGCTGCTGTTTGGACACCTTTGCCTTTGCTGCCGGAGGCGGTTTTGATGTCCTAGACTGACGAGGCTGTTGTTGTTGAGGTGCTGGAGGCTTGTAGGGTCTGGATGTAAGAGCCCTTTGGAGGAGAGAATCGTGATTCGACTTCCTCCACCTCTCAGCTGTCCGTTCCACATCCTTGGGCTCAAACAGGCTCTTTTCAAGGATGGAAGAGTGTCTGAGCCTGCAGACATCCACGGCTGGGACCTTCGCATGGAACCTCTCGGTCACCGCATTGCGACGCTTCAAGATCGAGTTTGCCCACAAGTTCGAAACTTCGCGACGCTTCAAGATCGAGTTTGCCCACAAGTTCGAAACTTGGTGAGCCAGAAACTCGATGGTGCGCGTGCCCGAGAGGAGAAAAGTCTCCATGGCCTTCCTGGTGCTCTCCTTGGACAAGTCCTAGGATCGCAACAGGATGCCCAGAGACCCCAGCCAGACATCCAGCCACGAAGTGGCCTGCATGGCACACTTTGCGACCTTCTCCTGGCTCAAGATCTCTGTAGCCGAGAATGTCACCTGGCGGGCGGAGAGTTTCTCGAGAGACATTCCCCTGGAGAGCTCTTCCACAGAATGGTGGAGAGGAAGAGCTAAACAAGAGCCCCATGATCTCGAAGTACCTCCTTTGCTGCATGCAAGGAGGTGGGAGGAGTTTGTTGCCGGCAGGGGAACGGCTGGAGGAGGCGAGTTCGGAGAGCTGGCTCTCAACCTTGTCTCTGGCGCTCTTAACCCCCTGGGACCAGGGCAGAGCCGCACTGGCCTTCGGAGGTTTTTCAGTTGCCTCGTCAGACTCAGGACCTGCCAGAAGGCATGCTCCAACTCGTGCAGCTCTCCTCCTTGTGGACTGGTAGCAAAGACTCCTGTCCCCAGCTGCTCTACTTGTGGGGACACGCGGACGTTCTCCTGGGGTCTAGCTGGCTCTGGTCGAACCCGAGATGAAGACTTAGGGACAGTCTTTGAGTCCGTGGCTCCCTCCTAGGAGAGATACAGGGCTCCAGTAAAGAAGTCTGAGGACTCCTCGCTGCTCCCACACGAGACGATTCTCCTACTCAAGGTGGGGTTCCTCCCATTGGTGCCGTAGGAATGTCCCACCTCGCTGGACTCTCCTTAGGACAGAAAGGCTTCGTCCACAGGGGAAGGAGAAACCGTCTGAGGGGGGAGGGGGCCTTCCTGACGGACTTCTTGGGAGCCAGTTTGACCCTAGGAGAAGTTACCACGAAGTCCACTCCTCTCCTTCTCTTCAGCGGGGACGAGGCTGCCGTTGGTTTGAGGCCTAGATCAAAGAGGGCCGGCTTAATAGCCTGGACGACTGCTTTGATCAGAGACCCGAACCAAGGCTGACGTCTGACACACTCGGTGTCAGTGACTCCCGCTGGAGGGAAGGGGATCCTGCGATCCTTAAGAGTGGATACCACAGGGCCTGCCTGAAAAGAAGAAGGGTGTTGCCTAGACCTCTCTGAAGAATCTTCTTCCTCCTGCAAGAGCGCTGCTCTGCGCTTACGCGGTGGAGATCGTGACGATGATCTGGAAGTACGCGTCGCTCCCGAGGACTCGCAAGGTTGCCCGTGCTGCGAAACCCGGCGGGAATCGCGATAGGGGTAGCGCTGGCGCTCGCGCGATGGTAGAATCGCGGGTTCGCGCGTGGGCGAACGTTGGCGCGCATGCGCACGGAGATGAAAGCGAGGGGCCGCGTGTGGGGGCACACGGGCGAGGGGGCGCGTGGGCGAGTGGGCGCGCAGGCGAGTGAGCACGCGGGCGGCAGGTGAACGCGCAGGTGAGGGTGCGCGCAGTTGTAGGGGAGAGCGCTGGCAGCCGGGAGAACGACGGCGTGCAGGGGAGCGAAGGCGCGTTGGAGAGCGATAGCGCGTTGGAGAGCGATAGCGCGTTGGCGAGCGATGGCGCGTTGGCGAGCGATGGCGCGTAGGCCGAGAAGGCGATCGGCTGCGCACAGGAGAGTTAGCGCGTGGGCGCGCAAGAGACCTTCGGCGATCCGATGTGAGGGCGCGCGGGAAAGATGGAGAGCGCTTGCGCGCAGGCGAAGGATCGCGCGGGCGCGGGAGATCGCTGACGCGTAGTGGCGTGGTCGGGAGCTATCAGATGGGCTGCAGGACCAGATGGTAAAGTGGCGCGTAGGGGCGAACGTTTGCGAGCTTGCACCAGAGACTTATCGTAGGAGCGCGAGCACGCAGGCGCTCGACCAGGTCTAGAAGAGCGCACAGGAGAGTGCGCGCAGGCAAAGGCTGGCGCGTGGGCGGGGTCTGCGGGCATGTAGGAGATCGACGGAGAGGGGGCAAAGGAGCTGCCTCCTTGCCTGCACCCAGATCCGGAGATCGTGGGCGCGCGGGCGAACGTTGGCGCGCATCTGGACCAGGCTGTGCAGATGTGCGCTGGCGAGCAGGTGATTGCGGGCGCTTAGGAGTATGTAGGCGCGCAGATGTGCCCTGGCGAGCAGGAGAGAGCTGGCGCACAGGAGATCCCTGACGAGCAGGGGAGCGCTGACGCCCAGGCAAGCGCTGGCGGGCAGGAGATCTACAGCGAAATGTGGGGCATGAAGAGTCTGAAGGGTCCACAGCAGGCGAGCGCTTGCGCGCTATAGCGCGCGAGCGCGCAGGTAACACTTGGCGCTTAAGGGACTTAGTCTCAGTGGGAGACAAGCCCTTGTGCCCCGAAGGGACGGTTGCCCACTGGAAAACGGGGTGCGTAGGCGCCCACAGCGCATCTGCATCCGCAAACGGAGAAGGAAGGCTAGCAGGTCTGGCAGGCGTTGGAGATCGCGAACGATCAGCTGAGAGGTCTAGCGACGCGGCTGTAATGGTCTGCTCACGTCGAGGAGGCTCCTCTGCGGGAGACGTCGAAGGCGAAGAACCAAAGAGGCGCCTCCTAACCCCCTTGTAAGGGGAAGGAAAGCCTCGACGGCAAAGAGGAGGGCGAGCCTTACGGCGAAGACGACCTCAAGGGGCAGCAACATCATCGTCGGTCCTCCGAAGAGGAGTCTCCGTCAGTGAACTCCCCAGGGGGGGGGAATCACCCGCAGGAGAGACCGTTGGACCCAGCTCCTCCCTCAAAGGATGTTCGGAGGGGGGAACTGAGCCTTCAGCAACATCAGCAACAACGGCAGGGATTTGGCCCGACCCGTCGGAAGCCTCTGCCACAACAACGTCGACAATAGACAGAGGATCTCCCTCTGCTATTACCGGCGACTGTTTGACAGTTGCACCCAACTGGATCAGGTCAAACAGGGCTTCCCTGGAGGGCGAGCCCTTAAGTCCCAAGGAAGCCCAAAGCTGGAAAAGATCATTGTTAGACACAGAATCATCAAAATCCTCCCCCGGAGGTGGAGGAGGAGCTGCCTCGCTATGGGAGGCAACTCCCTCTCCCGAACCCCGAGGTTGGTCAACAACAGAAATTCTTACGCTACCACTTGACGGCCCCTCGTGAGAGACCGATCGAGTGGGAGCTTCGGAGGAGGTTCGGGCAGCGGAAGAAGAGTCTTTGGAACCTTCCTTCTTCAAGGCAGCCCTTGAAGGAGAAAGGTCACGCTTAGACTTCTTCTTACGTTGCCGGGAAAACCTCTCCCACTGGGAGGTAGACCACTCCCTGCACTCACTACAACTTTAGTTCCTTTCACACCGTTGACCTCGGCAGTATGGACATAAGGAGTGAGGGTTGGTCTCGACCGCCGACATGAACGTTCCACAAGGGCGGTCGGGAAGTCCAGGGCACTTCCACATGATGGATGGATGGAGGCCAACTTCCAAGCACACAAGCTGTAAGAAAAAGCAAACAAATTAAGGCTGTCAAAATTGCGAGGGTGAGACAGACAGGTCTGATCATCACCCGAGCCAAAAGTGAAGTGAATCAGTTCACCAGTGTGTGACGGGGGAGGGGTAGCTAGCTACCCCTCCCCTACCCCCTCGCTAACTAGCGAGAGGGTAGTTAGCCCTCGTTAAAAATCTAATGGCTCGTCATTTCAGCTACGCCGAAAGAAATACCCCATGTAAATAGCGTGGTTTGTATTTCGGTTACAGAACAAATAAAGGTTCCAAGAGGGTTAATTTCTATTGGGTTGTTGCTAGTGCTCACAGTGGTAGCCCCCGTTGGTTTAGCATTAATCCAGCTGTCACGGTTATAAAGAGTGCCTTATTCGTCTCAAAGGTCCTTCATTTCTCCAGTCGTAAGCACATAAAGGCGAGATAAAAAGGCAGAGTTAACCTGGGGATACATCTTTGCTGCTCAACGTGTTCAGCCAAATTATGTAGAAAAGTATTCTTGAAAAGACTGTCCAGGAGATATTGATAGCCAAGTCATGATTGAAAGCTTTTTTCAGGTGTTCCCTTAGCCTGAGAAGGTTCTTTCTACGGTAAAACTACCACTTCAAATTTATCAAGAGTTTGCCCTTCATACCTGAGCATTACAGAAAAATTAAGACTACAAATATGTTATTTTCCTTAGTAAAATAAATTTTTGAATATACTTACCCGATGATCATGTAGCTGCAACTCTGTTGCCCGACAGAAAAACCTAAGGTCGGGATACGCCAGCGATCGCTATACAGGTGGGGGTGTACAACAACAGCGCCATCTGTCGAGTAGGTACTCAGGTACTTCTTGTCAACAAGAACCAATTTTCTCCTCGGTCCACTGGGTCTCTATGGGGAGGAAGGGAGGGTCCTTAAATTCATGATCATCGGGTAAGTATATTCAAAAATTTATTTTACTAAGGAAAATAACATTTTTCAATATTAATCTTACCCGATGATCATGTAGCTGATTCACACCCACGGGGGTGGGTGGAGACCAGCAAACATGTTAACATAAGAAGCTAAGTATCCCGTATTTCATTTTAGCAGTTATTCAAAATAACAAAAATAAAATAAATAAGTACCTGGTAAGGAAGTCGACTTGAACCATTACTCTGCCTTTTTAAGTACGTCTTCCTTACTGAGCCTAGCGATCCTCTTAGGATGCTGAGCGACTCCTAGGTGCTGAAGTATGAAGGGCTGCAACCCATACTAAAGGACCTCATCACAACCTCTAATCTAGGCGCTTCTCAAGAAAGAATTTGACCACCCGCCAAATCAACCAGGATGCGAAAGGCTTCTTAGCCTTCCGTACAACCCAAAAACAACAATAAAAAGCATTTCAAGAGAAAGATTAAAAAAGGTTATGGGATTATGGGAATGTAGTGGTTGAGCCCTCACCTACTACTGCACTCGCTGCTACGAATGGTCCCAGGGTGTAGCAGTTCTCGTAAAGAGACTGGACATCTTTAAGGTAAAATGATGCGAACACTGACTTGCTTCTCCAATAGGTTGCATCCATTACACTCTGCAGAGAACGGTTCTGTTTGAAGGCCACTGAAGTAGCGACAGCTCTAACTTCATGTGTCCTTACCTTCAGCAAAGCATGGTCTTCCTCATTCAGATGAGAATGGGCTTCTCTAATCAAAAGCCTGATGTAATAAGAAACTGCGTTCTTCGACATCGGCAAAGCAGGTTTCTTAATAGAACACCATAAAGCTTCTGACTGTCCTCGTAATGGCTTTGTACGTCTTAAATAGTACTTAAGAGCTCTTACTGGGCATAGTACTCTCTCTTGTTCGTTTCCAACCAAATTGGACAGGCTTGGGATCTCGAACGATTTGGGCCAAGGACGAGAAGGGAGCTCGTTTTTAGCTAAAAAACCAAGCTGTAAGGAACATGTAGCCGTTTCAGATGTAAAACCTATGTTCCTGCTGAAGGCGTGTATCTCACTGACTCTTTTAGCTGTTGCTAAGCAAACGAGGAAAAGAGTCTTCAAAGTGAGATCTTTAAAAGAGGCTGATTGAAGCGGTTCGAACCTTGCTGACATCAGGAACCTTAAAACCACGTCAAAGTTCCAACCAGGTGTGGCTAACCGACGCTCCTTTGAGGTCTCAAAAGACTTAAGGAGGTCCTGTAGATCTTTGTTGGTGGAAAGATCTAAGCCTCTGTGGCGGAAGACTGCTGCCAACATGCTTCTGTAACCTTTGATAGTAGGAGCTGATAGGGATCTTACATTCCTTAGATGTAAAAGGAAGTCAGCTATCTGCATTACAGAGGTACTGGTTGAGGAAACTGAATTCGCCTTGCACCAGCTTCGGAAGACTTCCCATTTAGACTGGTAGACCTTGAGAGTGGATGTCCTCCTTGCTCTGGCAATCGCTCTGGCTGCCTCCTTCGAAAAGCCTCTAGCTCTTGAGAGTCTTTCGATAGTCTGAAGGCAGTCAGACGAAGAGCGTGGAGGCTTGGGTGTACCTTCTTTACGTGCGGCTGACGCAGAAGGTCCACTCTTAGAGGAAGAGTCCTAGGAACGTCTACTAGCCATTGCAGTACCTCGGTGAACCATTCTCTCGCGGGCCAGAGGGGAGCAACCAACGTCAACCTTGTCCCTTCGTGAGAGGCGAACTTCTGCAGTACCTTGTTGACAATCTTGAACGGGGGGAATGCATACAGGTCTAGATGGGACCAATCCAGAAGAAAGGCATCTACGTGAACTGCTGCTGGGTCCGGAATCGGCGAGCAATAATTTGGGAGCCTCTTGGTCATCGAAGTAGCGAACAGATCTATGGTGGGCTGACCCCACAGGGCCCATAGTCTGCTGCAAACATTCTTGTGAAGGGTCCACTCTGTGGGGATGACCTGACCCTTCCGGCTGAGGCGGTCTGCCATGACATTCATGTCGCCTTGAATGAACCTCGTTACGAGCGATATCTTTCGATCTCTCGACCAGGTGAGGAGGTCCCTTGCGATCTCGAACAACTTCCTCGAATGAGTCCCTCCTTGCTTGGAGATGTACGCCAAGGCTGTAGTGTTGTCGGAGTTCACCTCCACCACCTTGCCTAGAAGGAGGGACTTGAAGCTTCTCAAGGCCAGATGAACTGCCAGTAGCTCCTTGCAGTTGATGTGAAGTGCTCTTTGATCCGAATTCCACGTGCCCGAGCATTCCCGTCCGTCCAGTGTCGCACCCCAGCCCGTGTCCGATGCGTCCGAGAAGAGAAGGTGGTCGGGGGTCTGAACAGCCAGTGGTAGACCTTCCTTGAGAAGAATGCTGTTCTTCCACCAAGTCAGTGCAGACTTCATCTCTTCGGATATAGGAACTGAGACCGCTTCTAGCGTCATGTCCTTTCTCCAGTGAGCAGCTAGATGAAACTGAAGGGGACGGAGGTGGAGTCTCCCTAACGCGATGAACTGGGCCAGGGATGAAAGCGTCCCTGTTAGACTCATCCACTGTCTGACTGAACATCGGTTCCTTTTCAGCATGCTCTGGATGCATTCTTGGGCTTGACTGATTCTGGGGGCCGACGGAAAAGCCCGAAAAGCTCGACTCTGAATCTCCATACCTAGATAGACTATAGTTTGGGAAGGGACGAGTTGGGACTTTTCTATATTGACCAGGAGACCCAATTCCTTGGTCAGATCCATAGTCCATTTGAGATTCTCCAGACAGCGACGACTTGACGGAGCTCTTAAAAGCCAGTCGTCCAAATAGAGGGAGGCTCTGATGTCTGCCAAATGCAGGAATTTGGCAATATTCCTCATCAGTTTGGTAAACACTAGAGGTGCCGTGCTTAGGCCAAAGCACAGGGCTTGGAACTGGTAAACGACCTTTCCAAAGACGAACCTTAGGAAAGGTTGGGAGTCTGGATGGACGGGGACGTGAAAGTACGCGTCCTTGAGGTCCAACGAGACCATCCAGTCTTCCTTCCTGACCGATGCTAGGACCGACTTCGTCGTCTCCATGGTGAACGTCTGCTTGGTGACAAAAGCATTGAGAGCACTGACGTCCAGCACCGGTCTCCACCCTCCTGTCTTCTTGGCTACTAAGAAGAGACGGTTGTAAAAGCCCGGGGATTGATGGTCCCGGACTATGACTACCGCTCCCTTTTGTAGCAAGAGAGACACCTCTTGCTGTAAAGCTAGCCTCTTGTCCTCCTCCTTGTACCTGGGAGAGAGGTCGATGGGAGTAGTTGCTAGAGGGAGCTTGCGGGAGAATGGAATCCTGTACCCCTCTCTTAGCAACTTCACAGACTGTGCGTCTGCACCCCTGTTCTCCCAGGCCTGCCAGTAGTTCTTGAGCCTGGCTCCCACTGCTGTCTGGAGAGGTAGGCAGTCAGAATCTGCCTTTTGAGGACTTGGAACCCTTCTTCTTTTTGCCACGTTGACTGTCGGCACGGGTACTTCCTCTGCTGGAGGTTCTGCCACGAAAGGGCGGAATGAACCTAGACGCTGGAGTGTCCATCCTAGGTCTAGGCACGGGAGGTAAAGCTGTGACTTTACGTGCGGATGAAGCCACCAGGTCATGGGTATCCTTCTGGATCAACGAGTCGGCAATCCCCTTGATCAGCTCCTCCGGAAAGAGACACTTGGAAAGCGGAGCAAACATCAACTCCGACTTCTGACATTGAGTGATCCCCGCAGACAAGGAGCAAAGGTGGTCTCGCTTCTTAAGAACTCCAGACACATACGAAGCCGCAAGCTCGCCAGACCCATCCCGAATGGCTTTATCCATGCATGACATGATGAGCATGGCAGAGTCCTTATCCGAAGGGGAGGTCTTTCTGCTTAACGCTCCCAAACACCAGTCCAGGAAGTTGAAGATCTCAAAAGCACGAAAAACTCCCTTCAACAGATGGTCCATGTCCGAAAAGGTCCAGCAAATCTTGGAGCGTCTCATAGCCAGCCTGCGGGGAGAGTCAACCAGACTTGAGAAGTCGCCCTGGGCAGAGGCAGGAACTCCCAAGCCGGGATCTTCTCCCGTGGCATACCAGACGCTAGATTTGGAAGCAAGCTTGGTCGGTGGAAAGATGAAGGCTGTCTTCCCAAGTTGCTTCTTGGACTGCAACCACTCTCCCAGTACTCTTAAAGCTCTCTTGGATGAGCGCGCGAGTACGAGTTTCGTAAAGGCAGGAGCTGCTGACTGCATGCCTAAAGCGAACTCAGAGGGAGGTGAGCGCGGGGTTGCAGACACAAACTGGTCCGGATACAACTCCTTAAACAGGGCCAGGACTTTCCTAAAGTCTAAGGAGGGAGGCGTAGACTTGGGTTCTTCTATGTCGGAGTGCGGATCGTCCAAATGCGCAGCTTCGTCGTCATCACAGACTCCTTCATCTGAATGCTGAGGAGGAAGCGGCAAAGGTGGAGAAGACAGCTGGACGGCTGAATCCGGCAGCACGGGTGCATGCGTAGCTGCACTGGATCCAACATCATGCCGCTGCTGGTCAGTCTGAGAGCTGGCAACAACAAAAGCGGAGTGATGGTGCGTGGTGGGGACTGCCGTGGGTTGCGGAGACTGCCGCATTGCGTCAAAACACGGCAGCATGACAGCACCTTCCCACTGCTGATGCGGTAGCTCACGCATGTCAACGGAGGGTGCCGCACGTCGGCTAACGTCAACATGCGTCTGGCAGGGTCGACTGCGCATCGGTGGTGGAGCTCTCACAGGCGGAGTGTGGGAGCAGGCAGCCGCAGTATCTGCTGAGCGCACAACCGTGGCAGGTTGTAGGTTAACAGGTGCAGTGTCAACCTTCTCAGCACGATACTCCTGCATGAAGGAAGCAAGCTGAGACTGCATAGACCACTTAGGGTCTACCGTGGTTGGAGCGGCAACAGACGGAGTGATTGCCTGCTGCGGAACCACTCTACCTCTCTTGGGAGGTGTGCAGTCTTCGGAAGACTGCGGCGAGTCCGAACTGACCCAGTGGCTACACCTGGGCCGTTGGACTCGCTCGGAAGGGACCTTGCGCTTGAGAGGTCGTGAGACCTTGGTCCAACGTTTCTTCCTAGAAACTTCTTCCACAGACGAGGAATGAATGGGCTCACTCGTCTGTTTGTGGATGGGACGATCTCCGCAAGATACGTCCGCAACCACTGAGGGTACATCTGCACGCTGATCAAGGCCTGTCGAACCCTTTGGTCCTTCGACATTGCTTCTCCCCTGGGCTTGGGAGCTTGCAAGAGGTCCAGGACTGGGAGGACGACTGGCACGAACAGATGCACCCTCATGCGTAACACTGACACTGACACTTTTCACCGCACTTGCACTCACTACACTTCCCACTGCACTTTTCTCTTTCAACTCTTTGACATCGGCCAAGAGTTGATTGCGGTCATTAGCTAATGACTCCACTCTGTCACCAAGAGCCTGAATGGCACGCATCATGTCCGCCATCGAGGGTTGGGTACTAGTAGAAGGTTCGGGAGTCACCACTACAGGGGAAGGAATAGGTTGAGGGGCATGGGGAGAGGAAAATCAAAAGAGCGAGACGAACTCCTCCTGATCCTATCCTTCTCTAGCCTACGTGCATACTTAAGGAATTCATTAAAATCGAATTCCGAAAGCCCAGCGCATTCCTCACATCGATCTTCCAATTGACAGGATTTACCCCTACAATTGGAACAAACGGTGTGAGGATCAATAGAGGCCTTCGGAAGACGCCTAGAACAATCCCTAGCGCTACACTGCCTGTACTTAGGGACTTGAGAATGGTCAGACATCTTGAATTAGCCAAGGGGGGAATCCAAAATCTATCAAAGTCGTCAACAAATAATCCAAAACTAATCAAAAAAGCTTGATAAGTTAATGATAATAATTCCTGTACAGCGAAAGCTAATATCTAGAGAGAATACATCACCAAAAAGCATGAAATCAACTCCAGAAACAACAGTGTATCAAATAGGTCTTGCCGGTGGCACGACAGAGGAAAAATTGGTTCTTGTTGACAAGAAGTACCTGAGTACCTACTCGACAGATGGCGCTGTTGTTGTACACCCCCACCTGTATAGCGATCGCTGGCGTATCCCGACCTTAGGTTTTTCTGTCGGGCAACAGAGTTGCAGCTATATGATCATCGGGTAAGATTAATATTGAAAAATTTAACTTGTAAGAACAGGCACATATTGGGCAGAAAATGAGGAACTACTATGCAACAACATCCCTCAAGTGAAGGAAAACCCTGTCTGTATACTGGCTTACTTCTTATGAAAAGCTATCAGTAGGTAGTTACACTTCTGACAATCAACCCACTTAGGTGTCACATATTTTCTTGCCTTCCTAACAAGTGTTAGCAAAAAATAGAGTAGTAAATATATGGCTTATACATAAATAAAAACAAATTCAGCACAGCTATAACTTTCCCCATATGTCTTAGTTTAGTTTGCTTCAAAGATGTTCTATAAAATTATTAAAAAAAATTACCTAATAATGGCAATAATGACTATGATACTCATAATAATTACTTTTGTGAGCATAACTGGTGCAATGGTATTAACCAGCAATGTGTCGGACATCTGTTGCCACTTGACCATATTAATTCTTGTAGACTTAGGGGAATAACCAGCATTGTTGATGAGCAGATTCAAACCTTTAGATCCAACAAGTTCTTGTACATGATTAACTAATCCCCCATAACTGCTTTCATCTCGTACATCTGAAACAAAAGAATTAAGAAAGGACTCAAAAAACTAAAAACAATGCAGACATTAAACCTATCCATTGTGAACCAAGAACAATATCTTAGTATTACCCAAAAAGACTGTACAGTATAGAAACCCACGATATACAAGAGAAGATTGCAAATCATCACTAATAGGTTACTGCTATTTACTGTAGTTTTGCAAAGGGTCTTTTATGACAAGGACACAAAATAGTTGTAAATTTCTTTGAAATGCTATTTGATGATAAATAAACTGTTTTACCACTGTCCCTATTTGCATAGTGCTTAGGTCATGGACTTCTTGCTAACAAGTTTGTTGAAAAAAAAACATCTACTGAATTTTATATTCTTGACAGGATACACTAGCATGGATGCATATTAGTTTTAACACAAACCCTTGAGTTTACAAGACCTTATCTAGGCATTCAGTGCTCAAAGAAATGCATCATAGAATTAAAATAACACTCTCCCTGACCTGGCATGTATCTTGAATGTAGCACAATGACAAGTCATTCTCCTTTCTTCAAAAAGAGCAAAACTTTAATTATTCTCAATATCATTATTACTGTATTACAAGCCAAATCAAAACCCCAGTTATAAAGGTACAATGCTACCCCAAGGGGCTCGAAAAGACATACAGCACAGTACAGAAAAGAGACAGACAAGAGTAAACTATAAATAAAACAGAAGAAAAAACGAAAGCTGATAATATATTCATATCAATACTTCCAGTATTGGATAATAGCCTACTCTTTAAAACTCATTTAAAATCTTTTGCATTTTCACTCTTTGGTAATCATCACCAAGCATATTTCTCATTACCCATTTTGGTTGGGTAGTTTTATAATAATTAGGATTTTGCACAGATGACAGAACATCAGGAACTAGATAAACACTGATTAAAGTATACAATTTACGTATGCAATTCTGTATTAAGGAACTTATTTTATTATAAACTTACTTCAAAACCAAAATCCCTTGATTTAAAAACTCAAAATTAGAGGACCCGCTGTGAGTTTCTATGACTACCCCTCCATTTCAATACCTTGAGAATTACTTCTATACCATATGGCCAGTGGAGGTTGCCATCTTGAAATATCTTTCTTGTTTCTCCCCACTGGATTTGAGGCAGAGGGTGTGATTTAAAAGATTTTATTCTAAAAACTCTATCTACATTATTTAATTTGAATAAATGAAAGCATTATAACTTTAATAGAGTTTTGTGGTCTGCCCCCATGATGTATGGGACAAGACTTTCAAAAGATTGAAGAGTCTCAAGACATTTCCCTTTTAAGGCTTTCAAGTGAGGAACCCATGTAAGCCTACAATCAAAGATCAACCCTAGAAATCTAGCTTCACTTATACATGGGATATGCTGACCTTTGATGTACATAGTCAGGTCTGGATGTAATCCCCGATTACAACAGAAATGGACAACAACAGTTTTGCTTGTTGAAAACTTAAATCCATTCATATCAGCCCACTGAATAATTTTGTCAATTGAGAGTTATAGTTTTCTCTCAACTATTGACATTCTAGCTCCAGCAAATGATATAGAGAGATCATCTATAAATAGTGTTGAGAGAATATCTTGGGAAATGACAGAGGATATCCCATTAATGGATAATGCAAATAAAATTACTCAGTAAACACCTTTTCCTGATATTTCTTCTCTGACAGTTTCACCAACTCTAACTTGAAGAAATCTATGTGAAATAAATGTTTGAATGAACAATGGTAGCTCTCTTCTCAATCCCAAATTATGAATGGTTAAAAAAAAAAAGACTGCTGAGGCTAAGGATTTACAAATAGAGGATTCCAGTCATACCAAAACATCAGTTATCGAGTGCATTTTTCTAAATCCCCATTGGATAGATGATTAAATACTTTTCTTCCCCGGATACCACACCAGTCTTACATTGACCATCTTCTCCTTGATCTTACATAGACAAGATGTCAATAAAATTGGTTGTCAGTTTGCAACTAAAACCTTATCCTTACCAGGTTTTAAAAAGGCTAAAATAATGTCTAGTTCCCAAACACTAGGATAACTATGATCATGCCATATTCTGTTAAAAATGCTAAGAATAAATATTTTAGTATTAACAGGTACATGTTTAATCATTGCGTATGGAATTCCAGGGGCTGTATCATTACACGTAGCGAGTGCAGAATCAAATTATCTTTCATTAAAACGAGCATTGTAAGATTCTTCCTTTCATGTTGTAGAATTTAAAATTATATTCTTCACTGCTCCTATACTGGTGACCAGGAGCTGCTTCACACTTGCATGATAAGAGTACATTTGAGAAATGATCAGCCAGGGCATTGATAATCTCAGTTGATCCAGTCACATACTGACCATTCACCTTCAACACGTGGTGGTTTGTGGGTAAATTTGCCTGCTATCTATTCTACTTTCCTCCATACACCACGTTCTACTGTTGACTGAGGAAACAAAAGATATTCAAGACTTATGCCTAGCTTCTTTCATTGCACAGGGAACTGTGCACTATACTTTTTGTATACAATCAAATTACCTCAGTACAGTGTCTTCTCAATCGAGTTGAAAATCTTCTAGTGGCTCTGTGCATGGAAGTTAGTTATAATAACCATCAAGGGACAAGTCGCTGTTTAAATAAACCTGTGGCTTTGGAAATTGAATTGACTCCTCCTGTATGTAGAGTTCCACTCAGTAAATAAGGGATTTTGACGTAGGAAAAATCTATTTCTGGGCTCTGACCTGTGCCGCCCAGTGAAATGCTCCTTTTACATCATTTCTAAGGTAATAACTGCTATGAATTTACCAGAGAAAAAATTGTATAGGAATGCTAGGTTGAACCCAGCTCGCTCACCTAATAAGGTGTCGGTATAAATAACTGGGGCGTGATAAATCACAACCAGAGGTCTCGCACCATTTAGATAACTCCTGTCAACATCCCCGAACAGCGAGGAGCCGTTCAACATCCTAACTCCAATCGCTACTACGAACGAGCCCACCCAGGCTAGTGACATCACTCCTATAGCACCCCACATTGGGGCCCGGAAGGGAGGGACGGGTGGGTTCACTGGGCGGCACAGGTCTCTCGCCCAGAAATAGATTTTTCCTACATCAAAATCCCTTTTCTGGGCTCTGACCTGTGCCGCCCAGTGAAATACTACCAGAGAATAGGGACCCAATATGGCTAACTACCTGGGGAGAAAATAACACAAAAATAGTAATACATGGTGGAATTTAATAACAAACAGGAGGGATAGAAATCTCATAGGCAAGAGATCAACATGGTTATGAGTGGAGAATATCCACTGAAAACAACAATAAAGTAACCCGAAGGTAAGTAATCCACAAGGTATGAATAGTAATAAATACATGGTAAACAATCCCATAGAGGGATGGTAATAAATCAAGCAGAACTGTGAATATAGCAAAATGCATATCAAAATTAAAATAAAATCAACTCGAGGGATTAAGCACAGATGAAACCAAAACAATTGGTAAAACATATATCAATGAATAATAAAAATAATACACCATAGGGGTGTATGGCAAAGGATAACCAAACCCGGTAGGGACAATAAGAAAGCCAGGCAGGAGGGAAAGAGGACAGAGCAACACGTTGTGATCAGGACTCAGAACCTTCAGGAGGAACTACATTCCCAGCTGCTACTGTTGCAAATTTAAGAGCTTCTAAAGGTAGTGGCGTTTAAAGACTTTAGGGGACTTCCAACCGGTATATTTTGTGAGCTCATCAAATTTCATATGATGAAAGAAGTTAATTGAAGTAGCAACAGCTCGAATATCATGGACGTGTGGGAATGACTCATGATTAGCTTGTTTAATAAAATAAAGAATTTGTTGTCTAATTTCTTTAAGGGTAATAGTTCCTCCATTCTTTCTAATAAATAAGGGCCCTGTGGAAGTAGTGGAAGTTCTACTTAAGTTGGATTTCAGGGTGGTAACTGGACACAGGGATGGATCCCGAGGAAGTGGAACAATCTTCCAGGGAGACCACCTGTTTTGGGGGTCCTCATTTTTAGCCAGGAATACTTCTCGCAGAAGACGTCCTGCCAGAGTCCCAGTGCGGCTTTCGACCTTCCCGCGGGACCATAGACATGATCTTCTGTGCGCGACAACTACAAGAGAAGAGCCTCGAACAACAACAGCCCATAATGTTCATCTTCTGGGATTTGAAAAAGGCCTTCGACAAAGTACCTCGACCTGCCATGTGGGCTGTCCTCAAAAGATATGGCTGCCCACCCGATTTTGTCAAGCTGGTGCGTGCCCTCCATGACGGAATGGTTGGGAGAGTCTGCCACCAGAACTCTCTTTCAGACCCATTCCCCATCAACAGCGGCCTGAAGCAGGGCTGTGTTCTGGCCCCGACGTGTTTCTCGCTATACACCGCAGCAATGCTCAACGAGATTCCCCCAGACACACCCTCAGTCGACCTATGTTTCCGCATGGATGGAGGCGCTTTCAACCTCGCTAGACTCCGCGCCAGAACCAAGACCACCTTGTGTGCAGTGCGAGAACTGCAGTATGCTGACGACAATGCCACCCCAGGTCAGACGGCAGAGGACCTGCAGTCGTTAGCTGATGCATACAACTCTGCCTACGAATGTTTTGGGATGCAAGTCAACTCAGACAAAACCAAGACCCTCGTCCAACATCCACCAGGACTGATGCTCCCCAACTTCAATACCACAGTGAATGATCAACCGTTAGAACAGGTGGACCAGTTCTCCTACCTAGGGAGCATCCTAACATCAGCTCCCACAAGCAAAAAGGACGTGGAGAACAGGATCAGGGCAGCCCACTCCGCCTTTGGCCGACTCAACCGCCGCGTATTTAACAACCACGCACTGACAATGACCACCAAAATAATGGTGTTCAGGGCAATAGTCCTCTCCACGCTCCTGTATGCATGTGAAACATGGACGCTATATAGTAACGATCTTAAAAACCTAGAACGCTTCCAACAAATGAAACTGAGGCAGATCTTGAAAATCCCCTGGGAGAGCCACACCACCAACATTGAAGTCTTAGAACGTGCCTCGCTGTCCAGCGTGGAGGCCACCATCATCCACCACCGCCTCCGCTGGATAGGACACGTGCATAGGATGGATCCATCTAGGCTCCCAAAGAAAATATTCTACAGAGAACTGACCCAGGGCACCAGACCACGAGGAGCCCCGACAATGCGCTATAAAGATCAACTAAAGCGCACCCTGGCTCTAACTGACATCGATCCTTCCTCATGGGAAGAAACAGCCAGGGACAGGAAAACCTGGAGGAGTACAGTACACCATGGCACCGTGGACTTCGAGGAGAGGAGGAGACAAAATGAGGAGGCTAGAAGGAGAAGAAGGAGAGAGCGATTAGAACAGCCCCACCCACCATCTACCCTCCCATGTGAACACTGTCCGCGACTCTTCCACCACAGACTAGGACTTAACAGCCACATCAGGCATAAGCACCCACCCCACAGATAGGAGGCTGATGGCTAACGACAGAACCCAATACTCGGACACGAGTGGGCGCCGACGACGACGACTTTGTTAGGGGAGAGAAGGACCTCACCCGAAGGGAGAAACTCGATATGACCTGGGTCTCTAGACAGGGCCGACAATTCTGAGATTCTAGAGACAGAGGCGAGGCTCAAAAGAAAAAGTGTCTTTCTTAACAATGCCATATAGTTACAAGATTCATTCAAAGTGTCAGAGGCTAGCTTTAGGACATCGTTCAAGAACCAAGAAACTGCGCTAGGGCGAGTTGATGGTTTCAGCCTGGCACAAGCTTTTGGAATGGAAGAGAAGTATGAATCCGTCAGGTCAATGTCAAAACTGATTTGATCGTGGTAATCGTGTTGGCTGCTAGGCCCGATTCAAAGAGAGTCCTAAAGAATGTCACAGTCAGGTTCATCGTCATTTTCTCAACTTGTGAGACTTTCAAAAACTGACAGTTTCTTGACGGCTGAGTCATATTGACGGAGAGTGGACTCTCTTTTGTATGATTCCAGGAATAGGGTATTCAGAGGGTCGATGTTTGCACCCTTTTGAGCTGCGAACTTAATGAAGTCCATAAAGTTAGGGCATTCAGAATCCTTGAGGAAGCTAACACATTGCGCGTTTGTACTACTTGTGTTAGAACAGGATTGGGTATCCACCGGGGTCGGAGGCCTAGCTCTAGTAACAAGGGGAACCAGTTGCTTTTGGGCCAGTTGGGGGCTATCAGAGCCACTCGGCCCTTGAAAGATCTGAGCTTGTGCAGTACTTTCAACAGGAGATTTATCGGAGGAAACATAAATCGTCTTCCAAGTGTTCCAGTCTATTGACATAACGTCCAAGGCATAAGCCTGAGGGTCCAGGTTGGGGGCTACATAACATTCTAGTTTGCGATTGGATTCCGTCGCAAACAGATCCACCTGGAGACCCGGGACCTGAGATAAGATCCATTGGAAGGATTGACTGTCCAGTGACCACTCCGACTCCAACAGGGTTGTCCGGGAAAGTGCGTCCGTCACTACATTCCGGACCTCCGCCAGGTGGACTGCTGATAAATGCCACTTGTATGACGTTGCCATGGAGAAAATCGCCAACCAAACGTAGTTTATGTGGGCTGACCTGGAGCCTCCTCTGTTGATGCAGTGGACTATGACTGCGCTGTCGAGGACCAGTCTGATATGGAGAATCCTGGCTGGGCTGAGACGTTTTAGGGTAAGCAAGACTGCCATGGCCTCTAGGACATTTATGTGCATTTGTTGAAATATCGGAGACCATAACCCTTGGACTTTCTTGTGTTGAGAGTAACCTCCCCACCCTGTGAGGGAGGCGTCTGTGTGAACGACGAGTCCCGAGGCAGGATATTGCAAGGGAACTGACTTGGAAAGATTCTTGACCTTCGTCCAAGGCTGCAGACCTTTCCTCAGGATTGGGGGAAGGCGAGCTCGCCTGTCTCGACGTTTCTTGGTCGCTCTGGAGCGCCACTCTCTGTTTATGTCCTTTAGTTTGGACTTTAGGACGATGTCTGTGACGGAGGTGAACTGTAAGGAACCTAGTATTCTCTCCTGGTTCCTTCTGGATGTCAACTTGTCCCTGAGAAACTGTTTCGTGTTCCTTGCTATTTCCTTCCCTTTGGCTTTTAGCAGGCACAATGTATGGGAATTGAGGTCCCATTGTAGCCCCAGCCACTGAAACTTGGTCTCCGGGACCAGACGGGATTTCTCGAGGTTGACCTGAAATTCTAAACGTCGAAGGAAGGAGAGGGCCCTGTTCGTCACCGTGTGGCAGTTCCGGAAGTTGTTCGACCAGATCAGCCAATCGTCGAGATAAGCCACTATTTGAATCCCTTGGGTTCGAAGTTCCTGAATCACCGTCTCTGCTAGTTTGGTGAAGATTCTGGGCGCTATGTTGAGCCCGAATGGCATCACCTTGAAAGCATAGGACTGTTTGCCCAGCTTGAAGCCTAGGAAGGGGCGAAAATGCCTTACTATTGGAACGTGATAGTAGGCATCTGTAAGATCTATGGAGGTGGTGACAGCCCCCCGGGAAGTAGGGTCCGCACCTGCGAGACGGTAAGCATGTGGAATTTTTCGCAACGAATGAAGGAGTTTAGACAAGACAGGTCCAGGATTACTCTTCGTTTGTCTGAGCCTTTCTTTGGCACGCTGAATAAGCGACCTTGAAATTTTAAGCGATGCATGCTTTGGATTGCGTTCTTTTGCAACAGATCCTTTGTAAATGAACGTAGCTCTTCTGTCGGGAGTTGGTATAAACTGTTTGGTGGAGGGGGTCCCTGTAACCAGCTCCACCCCAGACCTTTGGAGATTATGCTGGAAGCCCAGTTGCTGAACTTCCAATGGTCCCGAAATTTGTATAGTCTCCCTCCTACCTGCAACTTCTCAATGGCTTGATGATGATTTGCCGCCTCTGCCTCCGCGGATAGCCTTGCCTCGGTGGGAACCCCTTCCGCTACCTCGGTTACAAAAGGCACCTCTGGAGCCTCTATGGCGCTGGTAGCCTTGGAAAGAACCCCGAGATTCGTAAGTGGGGTTGAAGGCGGGGGAGGCAGCAAACGAAGTCGATGCGACTTGTGTCTGAGGGACCAACACATACTGCTGTTGGGGTTGGCCCTTAGGGGTAGAAGGCTGGGAGCCCTGTGAAACAGGGACAGACTGAACTGGGACAGGTTGCACTACCTGAAGAGGCTGTCTGAACTGTGAGGAGTGGAAGGGCCTCAACCTCTTCCTGCCACAAACTGGAGCACCAGGAGATTCACATTTCCTTTTTGGGAACTATACCCCACCTAACTTTGAGGCTTTCGTTAACTCGAGCTGCCTCGCTAAGAAGTGTTAACCGTATCCTCCGGGAAGAAGTCCGGACCCCAGACCGGGGCTTTGATGAGCCTATTGGGTTCATGACGAATAGTAGCCTCCGACAATACATGCCGTCGGCAACGGAATCTGGCGTTATGGAAGTCATATGCGTCGATCAACAAGGTCTGCAGAAGTGACTTCGTGAGGACTTTAAAGATAGGTTCCTCGTCGTAAGTGGCAACCGTCATCTCCGATAGAGCAGTAGAGTTAATGGATCTACTGAGCCTACACCTGGTCTCAAACTCTATTTTGATTAGGGACTCCGGTAGCTTGGGGAGGCGTTCACTGAAATGCGTTGAAGCACAGTCCGGGCTCAGTTTGCCTACCGTAAAGGTAGACGGGGCGTTCCGCCAGCACTCATGGTCACCAGATAAGAGAAGGGAAGTCAATTCCGCCTCCCGAAGCTAAGGTAAGGGCTTCTCTTCCTTGGAAGCGTGATAGGCTATCTCCATGATCTTGGTTGTGCATGGAGTAGGGGTATGCTTGTCTATCACAAACACAGCAAATGAGTTCTTATGGGGTGTGAGCATTGTGTTCACACAATCCCACTCGAAGGCGCGGACCAAAACAGACTGGGCCTGTTCCTTGGGGAAGATCACAGTCTCCTTAGGGACTTTATCTAGGCGGATCAGAGCCTCATCAGTCAAGCGAACGAAGCCGGGAAAAGGAAATTGCAGACCCGGCGGGTAGAACTCGAAGTCTTCAATCGGTCGAGTTCCGAAACCTTCGATGGACAACATGCCATCCGAGAGGGGGCATGTAGAGCTAACCTCCAGGGGTTACTCTTTGTAAAGGGTGGGAGCTTAGAGGCGTCGGGGATGGCATATTGCTGCTGTTGTGGCAGCCCCGAACGCATGAGTCCGTGGACTAGGTTCTCGACATTAGCAACCCTTTCTTGCTGTTGTTGAAGAGTTACGATGGCTTGCTGAGTGCGTGACGATAACATTGCCTCGAAGCGAGAAAACAGCTTCTCTGAGAAGTCCGCCGGGTTAAATGGTTCCGCCGAAGGGGGAACGGATGCCGAACCGGAGACCGGTCCTTGAGAAGTCGAGGGCACGGCGACGGAGTCTTTGGGGACTCTAGTGGAGGAAGATTTGGACGACCTCGATGATTTCGAAGACTTGTGGGTCTTATGCAAAGGCTTGCGGTGAGCCTTAACCTTGGGGATCACAGACCGGAGCTTGAGATCAGCACCGGAAGTCCCCGGAAAACCTTGAAAGGAAGATTGGTTCGAAGTAGAAGAGAAAGTCGGGCTGAGGAGAGGAATCTCAGCCCGGGACCCACCTGACACACCTATCTCCCTACCTGTGTCGGGTTCCTCAAGAACCATGGGTTCGACGTCTAGATTAAGAGTTGCGACGTCTTCCGTTATCGTCCCGCTCGTCTTTTCTTGGTCCGGGGCCACAATATTTTCTATGATGGGGTCCGCCAACTCCTTGGGGACCGCAGCAGATGTTTTTGCATGTGGATAAAGGAGGGAACATCATTGTTCCGATAAAATATAAGGTTGCTTAGCTTTTACATTTCGGGCGAATCCGCCAATCCAGACCTTGAGGGTTGCTAGAGCCGAAGTCTTAGCAGGCTCGGAGCTCTGAAAGAGAACAGGCTATTAGTGAAGGTAAGGAATTTCATGCCGAAGAGAAAAGAGGAGGGGACCAGGAGCCTCTGAATATGAGGCCCTAGAGGGCATGCGAGGAGCAAAATAAAATGATGCAACTAAAATTAATTAATTGTAATTAATTGTAACTCCACTTACCAAGTCTGTAAAGAACGGCTAAGAAGAATACACTTACCGATTCAGAGGTTAAGGTGGAGGCTAGCTTGTAGCATACTACACAATTGTCCAGATGCCAAACAGTGAGGTCATCCACCAGGACAGCACAATGGGCATGAGAGCAACACACGTCGTGGCCGCAGGGTTGGCTAAGGACTGCCGAGCATGCTGTCATCGAACAGCGTACTGCCTGTAAAATAAAAGATACACGAGTATCCCGTGAGTAAGCTGGAGGAGCCCAGAGGCTCCGGGAGCTTAGAATACACCGCTGTAGCGGAAATAATAAATTTAAGCTTGTAAAGTAATATAGATAAGAATAAGTCAAACCGTATTCGTGATCATACGGGGGGGGGGAGTCGAGATCAGGGGATATATATAGATATGTGTGAATATATAATGAGATTAATCCTAGTGGATAAAGGTCACGCTGGCTCCGGGGAGACAACTGAGAGAGCCCAGGGCTCATGAAAGCCTACCAGAGAAGGCGGACAGGGAGTCGAGGGTCAAACCCGTCGATGGCACAAGGAATTAATCGAACTCGACATGGGAATAAACGAAGGCTACGTCCGGAGATCCCGTAAGGAATAATAGTGTATGTGGAGTCCGTGGAGTGCTGAACACCATATGAGGAGGGGGAAAGGAGGGATCTGTAATGGGTCCGTGAGGTGCGGGACCGGGGGAGTAGCAGGAATAAAAAGTGTGTATAAATATGAATATACACAACATAAATCCCAGACCGAGCCGGATCCCACCCGCCTACCGATGGCCAATCGAGACGGCGGGGAGAAACAGCAACGGAAGGGTAGGGGAAATAAGCATAAAAATGTATAACAAGCCTCACACACGATCATGGTCCGCCCGGACGGAGCAAGGTGATATCCAGTGTCAACATCCCCGAGGGGATATGAAACAAAGGCTGACTCCGAGCCACAATATGAGAGAGTGTGAAGACATCCCTGAAGTGGGGGTGTCGGGGCGGAGGGGGGAGTGAGGAGGCTAACAAGTGGGGCAGAAGAACAGGCGTACCAACCTGAACTGAGACCCACAACTAAGATCACGCGGAAAGACTAGGATAAGGCACTAATAATAATAATATTACTGATATGGTAATAAATGAAAAAAGGGAGGCATGCTGGATAATGACAATAATAAACGTAAAATAACCCGAAGGGACGAACGGAGAGGCAGGGGAAGACCAAGCTTAACAGCACGGGGGAGACCGAGCTAGGCAGGGCTGCCAACATAACAAGGTGTCGGTGAGGTGCCGACAACAAACTTAAAATAATAACTGCCTCGTGAAAGTCCCGACGAACTAGAATACTAGTAAAATAACGTATACGCTAATATGATCGCTACTACGAACGTGAAAACGTAAAACGAAGTAAAACTAGTAACGCCCGAAGGCAACCAGGCATGCCAACCTAAGTGAACAAAGATATCGAAATATCATAAAATAACTGTTAATGTAATAACAGATAATACCATAGCATAATATAACACGGGGTGTGAACCATGGATACCCAGAAAGTTCAGGACGAGAAACAATCAATATAGAAGACTGATTGCTAAGCGTCAAGAACGAGAGAGAGAGAGGAGGTAGCTAGCCAGCATGGCGGACCCGATGCGGGGTCGCGTAATATAAAAACTGAGATAATTAAATAACCAAGGGCAAGACTACCTCCAAAATCTCAAAACTCATAGATCTGGTACTTAACTTAGGTGGAGTAACAGTAGAATCTGACATCCTGGGTAAACCAAAGGAAATCACACACCAAGAAAAGAATAACAGAGTCAAAGCAGGTGCTATGAAAAGGAGTGTAGCCACTAGCGTGGGTGGGCTCGTTCGTAGTAGCGATTGGAGTTAGGATGTTGAACGGCTCCTCGCTGTTCGGGGATGTTGACAGGAGTTATCTAAATGGTGCGAGACCTCTGGTTGTGATATCACGCCCCAGTTATTTATACCGACACCTTATTAGGTTAGCGAGCTGGGTTCAACCTAGCATTCCTATACAATTTTTTCTCTGGTAAATTCATAGCAGTTATTACCTTAGAAATGATGTAAAAGGAGCATTTCACTGGGCAGCACAGGTCAGAGCCCAGAAATAGTATTATTACTATTATTATTATTATCATTATCATCATTATTATTATTACAAGCCAAGCTATAACCCTAGTTGAAAAAGGAAGATGCTATAAGCCCAAGGGCTCCAATAGGGAAAAATAGGCCAGTGAGGAAAGGAAATAAGGAAATATATAAATGATGAGAACAAATTAACAATAAATCATTCTAAAAACAGAATGTCAAAACAGATATGTCGTATATAAACTATTAACGTCACAAACAGATATGTCATATATAAGTAATAAAAACTCATGTCAGCCTGGTCAACAAAAAAACATTCTCTCCAACTTTGAACTTTTGAAGTTCTACTGATTCAACTAGCCGATTAGGAAGATCATTCCACAACTTGGTAACAGCTGCAATAAAACTTCTAGAGTACTGTGTAGTATTGAGCCTCATGATGGAGAAGGCCTGGCTATTAGAATTAACTGCCTTTCTAGTATTACGAACAGGATAGAATTGTTCAGGAAGATCTGAATGTAAAGGATGGTCAGAGTTATGAAAAATCTTATGCAACTTGCACAATGAACTAATTGAACGCGGTGCCAAAGATTAACATCTAGATCAGGAATAAGAAATCTAATAGACAGTAAGTTTCTGTCCAACAAATTAAGATGAGAATCAGCAGCTGAACACCAGACAGGAGAATAATACTCAAAACAAGGTAGAATGAAAGAATTAAAACACTTCTTCAGAATAGATTGATCACCGAAAATCTTAAAAGACTGTCTCAATAAGCCATTTTTTTTGCAATTGAAGAAGCCACAGACCTAATGTATTTCTCAGAAGTAAATTTGCTGTTGAAAATCCCACCTAAAATTTTAAAAGAGTCATACAAATTTAAAGAAACATTATCAATACTGAGATCCGGATGTTGAGGAGCCACCGTCCTTGACCTACTTACAATCATACTTTGAGTTTTGTTAGGATTCAACTTCATACCCCATAATTTGCACCATGCACTAATTCTAGCTAAATCTCTATTAAGGGATTCACCAACCCCAGATATACATTCAGGGGATGGAATTGATGCAAAGAGAGTAGCATCATCTGCACATGCAACAAGATTGTTTTCTAGGCCGAACCACATCATGTGTATATAGTATGAAAAGTAATGGGCCAAGAACACTACCCTGTGGAACACTGGATATCACATTCCTATACTCACTATGGTGTCCATCATCAACAACTCTTTGAGATCTATTACTTAAAAAATCAATAATAATGCTAAGAAATGACCCACCCACTCCCAACTGTTTGAGTTTGAAAACAAGGGCCTCGTGATTAACACGGTCAAAGGCAGCACTAAAATCAAGGCTAAGCATACGAACTTCCTGACCACAATCAAGGGATTTCTGTACAGCATTGGAGATTGTAAGAAGGCATCACATGCTCCAAGGCCTTTACGAAAACTAAATTGCAAACTAGGGAATAGATGATTACCTTCAGCAAACCTATCAAGACATTTTGCCATAAGATGTTCAAAAACTTTAAATATGGGAGTTATGGAAATTGGGCGGTAATCAGTGGGACTTGAGCTACCACAAACACATTTAACTAGAGGAGTAACATTACCAATTCTCCAACAAGTGCTAAAGGCTTCTCTTCTTCCTAACTAGCACAAAATAATAGATAACTTTGGAGCTAAATCTGCTCTTTATAAAAAACAAAGGAAAAATACCATTTGGGTCTACACCTCCATAAGCATCAAGGTCCATCAACAGAGCTTTAATTTCACGAGACCAAAAAGCTAAACTAGTTAGTTTAGCCTCAGGAAAACAGGAACGAGGAAGTTCAAGTTTTTCATTACTCTGTTTACTTTAAAAAACATCAGCCTAAAGGGTTGCCTTTTCCTTTAGACAGTGATTGACCAAGCCATCTGGTTTGAGTAAAGGAGAAATCAACACCAAAGAGTGCAGATTTAAGGGTAGACCACCATTTATGTTCCTGAGTTATACCAGAAAGGGTTTCTTTTATTGTTAAATTGTATTCCTTTTCAGTTGAGGCATAAACGGTCTGAGCAAAAGCTCGAAGCTGAGTATAGTTATTCCAGGTCAAATCTGATCTGTTACCCTTCCAAAGATGATAGGCCTCCTGCTTCTCCAAATAAGCATGTCTACAATCAACGTTGAACCACGGTTTGTCCTTCACTCGGTACCTTAGCACACGAGAAAGGATACGCCTATCAATTATGTTGACTAGATTCACATTCAAAGGGACAACAGGATCTACACTACTATATAATTGTGACCAATTCAAGCACAAAAGATCATGCAAAATCCCATTCCAGTCTGCTAGGGATTTCATATAAATTTTACGAGAGTATGATACATCAGGGAAAGGCTGCTCAGTTTTCACTACTAATGAAATCAAGGCATGATCAGATGTCCTGACTGGAGAACCAACCTTACTAGTTATAACGCCAGGGGAGTTAGTGTATACGAGGTCCAAGCAATTACCAGACCTTTGAGTAGCTTCATTTATGATTTGCTCACAGTCTGATTCAGAGGAGGAGAGAGAGAACTTAACCACTCCCTATGGTGAGCATTAAAATCACCAACAAAGACAAAAGAAGCCTTTCTATCATCTTCTTGTATCTTAGCCATAATGGTAAGAAGACAATCAAAGATAGAATCATCCATGTCTGGATTCCGGTAGATAAAACACAAATAAAAGTTATTATGCCTGTAACAAACTTTTATTACCTGAATCTCATGACATCCACATCCATAGCAGGACTTATGAGCAGCAGGGTACTCAGTCCTAATATAAACTGGCATTACCCTGGCCCTAGGGATGGCATCTCGTCTCAACATTATTGGCTTCTTAAAACCAGTTATAAGGAGCTCAGATGAGTGCCTCATATTAGAAACCAAAGTTTCTGAGCACAAAAGAATATCATACTGTTTGGACGCAACTGTAACGTCTTGAATATTTACATGAAGACCACGAATATTGCAATACAGAAGACGACATTGACGAAATCTAGGACGTACTGGTCCCAGATTTCGCTCAATGTCTCCAGACAGCATAAGAATTAATAGAAATAAAAAGAGACATCATACTTAAAACTAGACTAACAAGAATTATAACAAAAACAATATGTACAGAATTATAAATAAAGTGATTGATGAAACCCATAGACTATAGTAAAAAGTCGGAAAACCTGGTCAACATGGAGAAGCCAATACACCATATGCAAGGCTAAATACCCTTAAGGATAGCCACTTCAACTGAAGGTAGGACAGTAAGGATGGTTTTAAGAAGAAAAACAATCAGAAAAGGAAAGGACAACCTCTTGATAAACCACCAGGCATCCATGGCCCTTCTATTAAGCCTGCCCAACACACTATTTAAAAAAAAAAAACAAGAGGAAGAAAAAAAAAAAATAAGATAAAAAAGTGTGCCCCAGTGTACCCTCAAGCAAGAGAACTCTAACCTAAGACAGTGGAAGACCATGGTACAGCGGCTATGGCACTACGCAAGACTAGAGAACAATGGCTTAATTTTGGAGCGTCCTTCTCCTAGAAGAGCTGCTTACCATAGCTAAAGTCTCTCTTCTACTCTTACCAAGAAGAAAGTACACTGAAAAAATTGCAGGACAGTAATTATCCCCTTGGGTGAAGAAGTGTTTAGTATCTCATTGTTGTCAGGTGTATGAAGAAAGACGAGAATATGTAAAGAATAGGTCAGACTATTCTGTGTGTAGGCAAAGAAAAAATGTTATTTTCATTAGTAAAATAAATTTTTGAATACACTTACCCGATGATCATGTAGCTGTCAACTCCGTTGCCCGACAAAAATCTACGGTCGGGATACGCCAGCGATCGCTATCCAGGTGGGGGTGTACACAACAGCGCCATCTGTGAGTAGGTACTCAAGTACTTCTTGTCAACAAGAACTCAATTTTCTCCTTGGTCCACTGGTTCTCTATGGGGAGGAAGGGCGGGTTCTTTAATTCATGATCATCGGGTAAGTATATTCAAAAATTTATTTTACTAATGAAAATAACATTTTTCAATATTAATCTTACCCGATGATCATGTAGCTGATTCACACCCAGGGTGGTGGGTGGAGACAAGCATACATGTTAACAAAGAAGCTAAGTATCCCGTATTTCATTTTATCAGTTATTCAAAATAACAAACATAAAATAAATAAGTACCTGGTAAGGAAGTCGACTTGAACTATTACTCTGCCTTTTTTAAGTACGTCTTCCTTACTGAGCCTAGCGGTCCTCTTAGGATGCTGAACGACTCCTAGGTGCTGAAGTATAAAGGGCTGCAACCCATACTAAAGGACCTCATCACAACCTCTAACCTAGGCGCTTCTCAAGAAAGAATTTGACCACCCGCCAAATCAACCAGGATGCGGAAGGCTTCTTAGCCGACCGTACAACCAAAAGAACAACAATAAAAAGTATTCAAGAGAAAGGTTAAAAAGGTTATGGGATTATGGGAATGTAGTGGCTGAGCCCTCACCTACTACTGCACTCGCTGCTACGAATGGTCCCAGGGTGTAGCAGTTCTCGTAAAGAGACTGGACATCTTTGAGATAGAATGATGCGAACACTGACTTGCTTCTCCAATAGGTTGCATCCATAACACTCTGCAGAGAACGGTTCTGTTTGAAGGCCACTGAAGTAGCAACAGCTCTCACTTCATGTGTCCTTACCTTCAGCAAAGCAAGGTCTTCTTCCTTCAGATGAGAATGTGCTTCTCTAATCAGAAGCCTGATGTAGTAAGAAACTGCGTTCTTAGACATCGGTAGAGAAGGCTTCTTGATAGCACACCATAAAGCTTCTGATTGTCCTCGTAATGGCTTTGACCTTCTTAAATAGTACCTAAGAGCTCTAACTGGGCAAAGTACTCTCTCTAGTTCGTTCCCCACCAAGTTGGACAGGCTTGGGATCTCGAACGACTTAGGCCAAGGACGGGAAGGAATACCGCTGCCAACATACTTCTGTAACCCTTGATCGTAGGAGCTGATAGGGATCTTACGTTCCTTAGATGTAACAGGAAGTCAGCAATCTGGGTTACAGTGGTACTGGTTGAGGAAACTGCATTGGCCTTGCACCAGCTTCGGAAGACTTCCCATTTAGACTGATAGACTCTGAGAGTGGATGTCCTCCTTGCTCTGGCAATCGCTCTGGCTGCCTCCTTCGAAAAGCCTCTAGCTCTTGAGAGTCTTTCGATAGTCTGAAGGCAGTCAGACGAAGAGCGTGGAGGTTTGGGTGTACCTTCTTTACGTAAGGTTGACGCAGAAGGTCCACTCTTAGAGGAAGAGTCCTGGGAACGTCGTCTAGCCATTGCAGTACCTCGGTGAACCATTCTCTCGCGGGCCAGAGGGGAGCAACCAACGTCAGCCGTGTCCCTTTGTGAGAGGCGAACTTCTGAAGTACCCTGTTGACAATCTTGAACGGCGGGAATGCATACAGGTCGAGATGGGACCAATCCAGCAGAAAGGCATCCACGTGAACTGCTGCTGGGTCTGGAATCGGAGAACAATACATCGGGAGCCTCTTGGTCATCGAGGTAGCGAATAGATCTATGGTTGGCTGACCCCACAGGGCCCATAGTCTGCTGCAAACATTCTTGTGAAGGGTCCACTCTGTGGGGATGACCTGACCCTTCCGGCTGAGGCGATCTGCCATGACATTCATATCGCCCTGAATGAACCTCGTTACCAGCGAAAGCTTTCGATCTTTTGACCAAATGAGGAGGTCCCTTGCGATCTCGAACAACTTCCTCGAATGAGTCCCTCCCTGCTTGGAGATGTAAGCCAAGGCTGTGGTGTTGTCGGAGTTCACCTCCACCACCTTGTTTAGCTGGAGGGACTTGAAGTTTATCAAGGCCAGATGAACCGCCAACAACTCCTTGCAATTGATGTGAAGTGTCCTTTGCTCCTGATTCCATGTGCCCGAGCATTCCTGTCCGTCCAGTGTCGCACCCCAGCCCGTGTCCGATGCGTCCGAGAAGAGACGGTGGTCGGGGGTCTGAACAGCCAATGGTAGACCTTCCTTGAGAAGAAAGCTGTTCTTCCACCACGTTAGAGTAGACCTCATCTCTTCGGAAACAGGAACTGAGACCGTCTCTAGCGTCATGTCCTTTATCCAGTGAGCAGCTAGATGATACTGAAGGGGGCGGAGGTGGAGTCTCCCTAACTCGATGAACAGGGCCAGCGATGAAAGTGTCCCTGTTAGACTCATCCACTGCCTGACTGAACATCGGTTCCTTCTCAGCATGCTCTGGATGCATTCTAGGGCCTGATTGATCCTTGGGGCCGACGGAAAAGCCCGAAAAGCTCGACTCTGAATCTCCATACCCAGATAGACAATGGTCTGGGATGGGACGAGCTGGGACTTCTCTATATTGACCAGGAGGCCCAGTTCCTTGGTCAGATCCATAGTCCATCTGAGATTCTCCAGACAGCGACGACTTGTTGGAGCTCTTAAAAGCCAGTCGTCTAAATAGAGGGAGGCTCTGATGTCTGCCAAGTGAAGGAATTTCGCAATATTCCTCATCAGTCTGGTAAACACAAGAGGTGCCGTGCTTAGGCCAAAGCACAGGGCTTGGAACTGGTACACAACCTTTCCAAAGACGAACCTTAGGAAAGGTTGGGAGTCTGGATGGATGGGGACGTGAAAGTACGCGTCTTTCAGGTCTAACGAGACCATCCAGTCCTCCTGCCTGACCGCTGCTAGGACCGACTTCGTCGTCTCCATCGTGAACGTCTGCTTGGTGACAAAAGCATTGAGAGCACTGACGTCCAGCACCGGTCTCCAACCTCCTGTCTTCCTGGCTACCAGGAAGAGACGGTTGTAAAAGCCCGGGGATTGATGATCCCGGACTATGACCACCGCTTCCTTTTGTAGCAAGAGCGACACCTCTTGTTGCAACGCTAGCCTCTTGTCCTTCTCCTTGTAGTTGGGAGAGAGGTTGATGGGAGACGTAGCTAGAGGGGGACTGCGGTAGAACGGAATTCTGTATCCCTCCCTTAGCCACTTCACAGACTGAGCGTCTGCACCTCTGCTCTCCCAAGCTTGCCAGAAGGTCTTGAGTCTGGCTCCTACTGCTGTCTGGAGAGGAAGGCAGTCAGAACTTGCCTTTTGCGGACTTGGAACCCTTCTTGGACTTGCCACGGTGACTGTCTGCACGGGTACCTCCTCTGCTGGAGGCTCTGCCATGAAAGGGCGGGATGAACCTAGATGCAGGTGTGTCAACTGCTGCAGGGCGGAAGGGTCTAGGCACGGAAGGTAAGGTTTTAGCCTTACGTGCAGAAGATGCCATAAGATCATGAGTATCCTTCTGGATAAGCGAGGCAGCCATCCCCTTAATCAGCTCCTCCGGAAACAGACACTTGGAGAGAGGAGCAAACAACAACTCTGACTTCTGGCAAGGAGTGATACCAGCCGATAAGAAGGAGCAAAGATGTTCTCTCTTCTTAAGGACTCCTGACACATACGAAGCCGCAAGTTCACTAGACCCATCCCGAATTGCTTTGTCCATGCTAGACATGATCAGCATGGCCGAGTCCTTATCTGAAGGGGAAGTCTTCCTGCTTAAGGCTCCCAAGCACCAATCGAGGAAGTTGAATATCTCGAAAGCACGAAAGACTCCCTTCAACAGATGATCCAAATCAGAAAAGGACCAGCAGATCTTCGAACGTCTCATAGCCAACCTGCGGGGAGAGTCAACCAGACTTGAGAAGTCGCCCTGGGCAGAGGCAGGAACTCCCAAGCCGGGTTCCTCTCCCGTGGCATACCAGACGCTCGACTTAGAAGCAAGCTTGGTAGGCGGAAAGACGAAAGAAGTCTTTCCTAGTTGCTTCTTGGAATGCAACCACTCTCCCATAACCCTCAAAGCTCTCTTAGATGATCTGGCGAGAACAAGCTTGGTGAAGGCAGGCGCAGCAGACTGCATGCCCAGAGCAAATTCGGAGGGAGGAGAACGAGGGGTTGCAGACACAAACTGCTCAGGATACAAGTCCCTGAACAAGGCAAGGACTTTACGAAAGTCTAAGGAGGGAGGCGTAGACTTGGGCCCTTCAAAATCAGAGTGAGGTTCATCCAGATGTGCAGCTTCGTCATCCGATACACCATCATCCGAAAGCTGAGTTGTAAGTGGCAAAGGTAGAGCAGAAAGCTGAACGGCTGAATCCGGCAGTACGGGTGCATGCGTACCTGCGGATCCAACATCATGCCGCTGCTGGTCGGTCTGCGAGCTGGCAACAACAAAAGCAGAGGGCTGGTGTGTGGGAGGGGCTGCGGTGGGTTGAGGAGCATGCGGTATGGTATGCGGAGCATGCTGTAAGGTATGCGGCGCATGCTGCATGGTATGCGGAGCATGCTGTAAGGTATGCAGAGCATGCTGCATGGGCTGCGGAGAATGCCGCATAGTGCTGGAACCCGGCAGCTCTACAGAACCTTCCCACTGCTGATGCGGTAGCTCACGCATGTTAGCAGATGGTGCAGCAAGAACATGCGTCTGGCAGGGTGGACTGCGCATCGGTGGTGGAGCTCTCACAGGTGGAGTGTGGGAGCAGGCAGCCGCAGTATCTGCTGAGCGCACAACCTCGGCGGGTTGTAGGTTAACAGGAGCAGTGTTAACCTTCTCAGCATGATACTCCTGCATGAATGCCGCAAGCTGAGACTGCATAGTCTGCAGCATGGACCACTTAGGGTCTACTGTGGTTGGAGCAACAACAGACGGAGCAGTAGCCTGTTGAGGGACCACTCTACCTCTCTTGGGAGGTGTGCAGTCATCAGATGACTGCGGCGAGTCCGAACTGACCCAGTGGCTACACCTGGGCCGTTGGACTCGCTCGGAAGGGACCTTACGTTTGAGCGGTCGTGAGACCTTGGTCCACCGTTTCCTCCTGGAAACTTCTTCCACAGACGAGGAATGTAAGGGCTCATTCGTCTGTATGTGGATGGGACGATCCTTAACAGATACGTCCGCAACCACTGAGGATACATCCGTGCGCCGATCAAGGCCTGCCGAACCCTTTGGTCCTTCGACATTGCTTCTCCCCTGGGCTTGGGAGCTTGCAAGAGGTCCCGGACTGGGAGGACGACTGGCACGCACAGATGTACCCTCATGCGCAACACTGACACTGACACTTTGCACATCACTAGCACTAA
Source organism: Palaemon carinicauda (assembly GCF_036898095.1). NCBI lineage: Eukaryota > Metazoa > Arthropoda > Malacostraca > Decapoda > Palaemonidae > Palaemon > Palaemon carinicauda. The sequence goes on along the minus strand of NC_090764.1, from coordinate 64,060,378 downwards.
CACTTCCCACTGCACTCTTCGCTTTCAGCTCTCTGACATCTGCCAAGAGCTGATTACGGTCATTAGCCAATGACTCCACTTTGTCACCGAGAGCCTGAATGGCACGCAACATATCCGCCATTGAAGGCTGAGCACTCGTAGCAGGTTCGGGAGTCACCACCACAGGGGAAGGAAAAGGTTGAGGGGCATGGGGAGAGGAAAAATCCACAGAGCGAGAAGAACTCCTCCTATTTCTCTCCTTCTCTAACCTACGCGCATATCTAAGGAATTCGTTAAAATCGAATTCCGAAAGCCCAGCACATTCCCCACATCGATCTTCCAATTGACAGGATTACCCCTACAATTGGAACATACGGTGTGAGGATCTATAGAGGCCTTCGGAAGACGCCTAGCACAAGTCCTAACGCTACACTGCCTGTACTTAGGTACTTGAGACTGGTCAGACATCTTGAATTTAGAAGTAGTCAAGGGGGGATTCCAAAATCTAGCAAAGTTCGTTAACAATTAATCCAAATTAATTCCAAAAGCTTGCTAAGCTAATGATAAGGCTTCCTGAATAGCGAAGGCTAAACTCTAGAGCAAATACATCACCAAATCGTGAACAATAACTCCAGAATCAACAGCGTATCCAAGTAGGTCTTGCCGGCGGCACGACAGAGGAAAAATTGAGTTCTTGTTGACAAGAAGTACTTGAGTACCTACTCACAGATGGCGCTGTTGTGTACACCCCCACCTGGATAGCGATCGCTGGCGTATCCCGACCGTAGATTTCTGTCGGGCAACGGAGTTGACAGCTACATGATCATCGGGTAAGATTAATGTTGAAAAATAATCTGTAACCAGAGAGAGGGATCCAATGCATTACTGTCTGGCTAGTCAAAGGATCCAATAACTCTCTAGTGGTAGTATCTCAACGGACGGCTGGTGCCCTGGCCAACCTACTACCATATGGCATCATCTACACTTTCAAACTGTTCTGCATTCACTTCAATTCTACTTAGCTTCCAAAATCTATTCCCATCTACCTAGTCAAGGTTCCATCATGGGAATCTCTGTAAGGGAGGATTATTGTTTGTACTTAATAATTGGAGCATGATCACTAGTATGTCAATAATCTAACGTTCTCCATTCAAAATTGAGAATGGCAGTTGGAGCTTGCAATTGAAAGGTCAATACATGACAAGGTACCTATCTGAACATGTAAGTGTGTGGGCTCTCCTGTATTAAGGAGTCCCACATCTTCCTTTTCCACAATTGATAATATAATATTGCCCCTCGCCTTTGCTAAAACATCGCCAAATAATGTATGTCTACCATTCAAATCTCCAAGTAAAAGAAAATGTTGAGGGAGTTGTTGAATCACCTCTACAAAATTACCATACAAAATGTTATAATTTGGAGGCAAGTACATAGAGCATATGGTATATCTTCTCCCTATATCAATCTGAACAACTACTGCCTAAAGAGGTGTACAAATAGACAAAGATATTTGGGGAACATCTCGACGAACATATACAGTAATGCCTAACAACACAAAATTAATTTGCTATGGAATGGCTTTTGTAAAGTGATTTTTTTATGTTGTGAGTCACATTTCACATGGAAATTGTCTAATTTGTTCCTAACCCTACAAAACACCACATTAAGTCTTATAAAAAAGCTACAGTATATCCACAATGAAATACTGCACAGTCAAATACCTTTGAACCATTCAATATACCTAAACTAAATATTAATACCTGCAAATTAAGTTGTTATTACAACATAATGTAATAATAAATGGAAAATAATGCACTACATATAGTAAAATACTGTACTGTACATATACAAAATATACAGTACCATATGTACTGTACTATTATAGTTACCCCTGTTAGACTACAGCTACATTTTCTATTGTCTGAACTCATTTTCTCCACCAACGTTTTATTGGGCGACTTTTATTCTCGGCCTGGCTGGCAAATCTCTTTTCTTAAAATGAAACACTTTTCACAAAGTGAGTCATAAAAAATATTCGCATCTCGTTTCGCAGCTTGAAAATTTCGCAAGCAGATTCTTTCAAGGAGAAAGGTATGACAGTAAAAGACTTCCGCCATGGCTCCCTACTTGATCATATATGGTGTCCTACAGGTAATATATTTACAATGACATGGAGTATTATCCTCTATCTTGCTTTCCTGTAGACATACAATTATGGGGGAATGCTCATGAATTATGAGCTTAAGTTTATATTTGGCCCTTATACCCTGACAATTCCATTGCAAAAGGGAAGAAAAAAAACTATGGATTATTTTCTGGAAAACATCTTGGATGAGGGCTTCCCATTGGCAGTTTTTAGTTTAACATTGTTTCCTGTAGCCTTCTTAAAAGAAGGTCTTAATAAATTAGGTTTTATATTTGCCTTTTCCACTTTCTTTTGACCTATTTGTTGAGGGGAATGGTGTACCTCAACCTGAAATTTTATCTAAGTTGTTTTCTTGTTGATCTAAAATATCAACTGACAAAACATCATATCTATTTGATGTCATAATTTTGGTGTTCTTAATGGAGAGAGAGAGAGAGAGAGAGAGAGAGAGAGAGAGAGAGAGAGAGAGAGAGAGAGAGAGAGAGAGAGAGAGAGAGACTCTCTCTCTTTCTGATAAGAGGCGGTGATTTATCAGGTTTTGGCATCTTCCCCATTACAGGTGACCTGATAACTCAGTTTCAAGTGAAACCTCCATCAAATCAGGCAAAGAAAGAGCCTGCGAGAGGTTAATATTTTCCTTTGGAATAGGGGCAAAGGTTTAAGAGGTGGGCAAAGCCTTAGGAGGCAATACTGTATTCTTGCCCCATCATGCAGCATGTTACCAAAATATGGAGTATTTCTTGTTTGTGAACTACTGGCAGTAATAGGTGGGCTTGATATCTCCTGCTGCATTTTTCCTCCTGATTTCAGTGCTTTGACATAGCTTGTTGATTTATTCAAGAGTCTCTTAACATGCCCCACACTTATATGTTTAATACTGGATTTATTGAGGGCAGCCCCTTCAAACTTATATTGCTGGCAACTCCTGTCAGTAAAATTATGATTCAAATTACAGTTTAAATGCCTGCCCTCAAGTGTACTCTCTCCATTGTAATGTTCGGAACAAGTGCTACACATTTTTTCATTTCTGCAGACTTTGGAAGGGTCTCCAAATTTGAAACATTGCAGTGTCTTTTGTTTGAAAGGTCAAACTTTAATCCTTACATTTTCAATCCCAATGTGGAAAGGTATATCATCATCCTGGAAAGTAAGGATAATCACTGATGTCCCAGGAACCTTATGCGCCTTCCACACTGGTAATGGACACACGGCCAGTATCTTGTCTTCTGTAAATTCATACAAGTCTTTATTAAAAACTACTCCCCTTCTATAACTAAAGTTTAGATAGGGTTTGATATCCAATATTATATCTTTGCTATTTGTCTTTAAATTGGATATTATAGTGGATTCTGTGTATGATTTGACATGTATGCGAGAACTATTCTTTCCATATCGAGATATATCTCGGGTGCGATTGTTCCTACTTTCTTGTAAAGAAAATTACAGATCCTAAAGTAATTTCCTGTAACCCCTATTGATTGAGCAACAAGCCACATTGGTGGCTTTGGTTTTCTCTGAGAGTGCACAACCACCTCTATATCTTTATCAAATCTTCAGGTTTGTAAACATCAAGATATTTAGGTACCCCACCACACAAAGCACCCTTTACATTCACATTGTTAATTTTAATATTCATAGTATTACATATCACATGAAATGCTTCATCGTGAGTGTTGAAGGATATCCAAGCATCTTATTTGCCATCTTCAAGTCTCATTCTTATCTCTGATCAAGACGTAACATTCAAATGCTTTATATAGAACATCATAATGTGTCTAATAGATTTTCGGTTTTCCTGTGTTGCCCAAATTACTTGATTTTCGAGTATTGAAAGAATAGTCCTTTTAAGTTCCGAAGTCGTCAACAGAATTTTCTTTAAAAGAATTGTCATAGGACATCAATGATGCTAGGGGAGAGTCACCATATCCAAGAGATGGGGCATTATTTTTCCAAGGGTCCATAGTCAAGGGTGGGGTTTTATTTTTCAATGTTTATTTGGTTGGTTTATCTACTTGAAAATATCAAGAATACGTCATATGTTGGAAAGGAAATTTAAATCCTCCACTATCGGCACAGCAAGAGTATACTTTCTAGATGGTCCCCTCCATACCCTACCCGAAGGATAGCACCAAACCGCAGGCGCAGGTGAAAGCTAAATCCAGCTGTCAGAACCGAGATAAAAAAAATATGGAATCATCCTCCCCATATCTGTAATGATGGGCTTCAGGCCAGAAGCCGAGAGTCCTACATACGCGCTACCTCGTCGTCTCGCTCCTACGAGCTAGAAAGAGGTATGGAAGAGTAATCTTTTTAGTTGCGCCACATGGAGGAGACCACTCAGGAAGATCTAACTCGCAAATGAGAAAGTGTTACCCCTTGAGAGGGGTAGCTCGATTCTTTGGACTTCGCAAACCCTCTGCAAGCTGAGGGTACTCAGGTTGAGGGAAAGCATTGTTGTCCGCGAGCTGATGCGCAAGACCGAGGTCAAGCTCCAAGGAGTGCTAGTCCAAACCCGTCCTTGCATACGTGCCGAAGCTGCATGTGCAAATGGTGACAGAGTGGGCGAGGAGATAACCAGATCGGGACACTAAATAATCTGCTCAGAGTTTCCAGGAGGAAGATCGAGGTCAACCTTTGAGAGAGCCAAGGTCCGCTTCCTCTGTGGCCCTAACTGGATCAACTCCAGGCAGCCTTACTTGGAAGGGGGATCCGCGATTCCTAAGGAAGGCAAAAAGCAGACGGACGTCGTCAATGGAGAGACTCAGCTTGGGCAGAGGGGGGCGCTGCTTTGCTGGGGGAAGCGGCAGCAACCCCTAAACCTAAGGGTTGTTCAGGGATCAAACTATCACCGCTTCTACTCAATCATTCCCCAGAGGAGACCGAGCGAACAGAAGTTACATGAAGAAATTTAGAAGACGAGATCAAGAAGACTAAGAAGGCTGTCGAGGTTTTTTTGCCTTTGAGGATGACCTCGAAGGTGAAAAATCCCTCTTGGACTTCTTGCGCAGATAACAAAATCTCTCCCACTGGGAGGATGGTCACTCCCGACACACTGTATAAGGTGAGTCCTGCCAACAAGTGTCCTCTGCAGGCAAGGCCCAAGGAGTGAGGATCGGTCTCGACCGCAGACATGAAGGTGCCACATTTGCGTCCTTCAGGTCCTGGACAAGTCCACATGTCGATCCACAACAGCAACAATCACACATGCAAAGAAAAAAGGAATTAGTCAAATAGCCTGTCAAAGGTTTTAGCGGTAGAGAGAGATATTGTCTATTCTGAACCGAGCCAAAAGCAAAAGTGACGAAAGAACACAAGTGTGTGTGTGTGTGTGTGTGTGTGTAAGCGAGGTAGCTGGTACTACTCTCTACCCACCCCTAACTACGGTGGGTAATTATACCCAGCTAAAAGTCTTAAGGCTACTCTTCCAGCTTTGCTGAAAATATATATCATCATTATTATTATTATTATTATTACTTGCTAAGCTACAACCCTAGCTGGAAAAGCAGGATGCTATATGCCCAGGGGGCCCAACAGGGAAAAATAGCACAGATGGCTGAATAAGGTTCATCCTGATGTTTGTAGATTGCTGTAGCCTATTTGCTCTTATGAGGAATGGTAGTTCATGAGTGTATATACATACGTACATATACCAAAGGCACTTCCCCCAATTTTGGGGGGTAGCCGACATCAACAAATGAAACAAAACAAAAAAGGGGACCTCTACTATCTACATTCCTTCAGCCTAACCAGGGACTCAACCGAGTTCAGCTGGTACTGCTAGGGTGCCACAGCCCAACCTCCCACATTATCCACCACAGATGAAGCTTCATAATGCTGAATCCCCTACTGCTGCTACCTCCACGGTCATCTAAGTCACCGGAGGAAGCAGCAGGGCCTACCGGAACTGCGTCACAATCGCTCGCCATTCATTCCTATTCCTAGCACGCTCTCTTGCCTCTCTCACATCTATCCTCCTATCACCTATAAATAAATTATTTTAATTGAAGAGCTTCTTTGTTGAAGAATTGGTAAATAGGATCTTTAATACACTTTGCATTGTTACAAGATATTGTTGTAAGGACAAGCGTGGCTACCCGGTACCACAAAACGTAAGACTTCACTACAAAGTTTCAGACATTGAGTGTGTATACGATCTAAAGATAATCAAAGTAACTCGAGATCTGGATTCATATATTGGGCTACCATAATCTGTACAGGAATCTGAGGTTAAGCTTTTTGCTTATATCAGTGATTATCTGAGTTCCAGTGATTTCAGCATTTTCATATAAACAATTAGTATATGTCTTCAGTTAAATATTTAGAAGTAACGACAGAAGTACAGTACTGGAATGGTTTAGAGTGACTTAATGCACTGGAGGTGGATTGGTACTTACTCCATTGATAGGACCTCCTCAAATATAGACAGTTTTGGAGTTGGAAGTGGAATCATGTGGATTTGAAAAAAAGCCTAAGCAAGTTGATCTTTCTGCATTATTAATACCCAAAAGTTTCTTTTCAGGCTGCATCAAAGATTGTGTTTGTTATTTGCACTTTCAATGACAGCTTGTTCCAGTCTATTTTTAGGCCATTGGCATGACCTTGGAGATTGAGCTCCTTCACATTGAAAACAGAAATTATTTTCTAAACAATATGCAGTGAAATTATGGAATTTAAGAGCAGGTGAAAAATCTTCGGCTATTTGTGAATATGATATTAATGTGCCCAAAATCATAAAATTTATAACTGGACAAGCAAAAGATGCAGTTTTTTAACAAAATTATTTAAATGTCAAATCTTTATATAGTCTGTCAGAAACGGGGTAAATACAATAATGATTGCTTTATTGGCTCCTTTCAGCTTTTTAACTTCAGAAATATTGGGAGAATAACTCTTCAATATATCCTCATCTGAGAACTCATACAGCTGTCTGCAATAAATTATTCCTTTAGCTTAATTAAAAGTCTGGTGTGGAGATACTTTTTTAATAACATAGGATGGGGAAGATACAAAATTAGTTATCAGCATTAACTGTGTTTCATTACCAGCTTTAACTTGTGAACCATGACCATATCTTTTCAAATTCCCTTGAGGAATAGTGCCACCTTTTCTTCCCAGTCACTCATAGCCCTTAGCCACATTATGCCCTTCCTTGTAAGAAGCGACATGCCAGAATGGTTTGGCTATGACCCTTGAGAAATTCTGGGGTTATAATATTTTGGCAGTTGTAAAGCTTTACATGACTAGACAGGCCTGGGACTTTCTTATTTTTAACTTTTATGAATTTAGCCTTGGAAGAGCTGGCCATCAAAAGTAACATGGATTGCAAAATGATATTTTAATTATAAAATAAATTTTTGAATATACTTACCCGGTGAATATATAATAGCTGCAACTCTGTTGCTCGACAGACAAAAAACAGTAAAAACTCGCCAGCGATCGCTATACAGGTTGCGGGTGTTCCCACCAGCGCCAACTGTCGGCCAGATACCACTCTCTCGATGTAAACAAAGACTTAATTTCTTCTCATCCCACTGCGTCTCTATTGGGGAGGAAGGGAGGGTCGTTTAATTTATATATTCACCGGGTAAGTATATTCAAAAATTTATTTTATAATTAAAATATCATTTTTAAAAATTTAACTTAGGCGGTGAATATATAATAGCTGATTCACACCCAGGGTGGTGGGTAGAGACCAGTTAAATATGTTTACATCATATAAGCTAAGAGTTTTTTATTTCATTTTGACAGTTATCAATATAACAAAACCAAAATAAATAGGTACCTGGTAAGGAAGTCGACTTAGACGATTACTCTGCCTTGTAAGTACGTCTTCCTTACGGAGCCCCGCGATCCTCTTAGGATGCTGACAGACCCCCAGGAGCTGAAGTATCAAGGGCTGCAACCCATACAACAGGACCTCATCAAACCCCTAATCTGGGCGCTCTCAAATGACTTTGACCACCCGCCAAATCAACCAGGATGCGAAAGGCTTCTTAGCCTTCCGGACAACCCATAAAAACAACATTAAAACATTTCAAGAGACAGATTAAAAGGATATGGAATTAGGGAATTGTAGTGGTTGAGCCCTCACCCACTACTGCACTCGCTGCTACGAATGGTCCCAGTGTGTAGCAGTTCTCGTAAAGAGACTGGACATCTTTCAAGTAAAATGACGCGAACACTGACTTGCTTCTCCAATAGGTTGCGTCCATTATACTTTGCAGAGATCTATTTTGCTTAAAGGCCACGGAAGTTGCTACAGCTCTAACCTCGTGCGTCTTAACTTTAAGCAAAGATCGGTCTTCCTCACTCAGGTGTGAATGAGCTCCTCGTATTAACAATCTGATAAAGTATGACAAAGCATTCTTTGACATAGGCAAGGATGGTTTCTTAACCGAACACCATAAAGCTTCAGATTGGCCTCGTAAAGGTTTAGTACGAGCTAAGTGGAACTTAAGAGCTCTAACAGGGCATAAGACTCTTTCTAGTTCATTGCCTACGATCTCCGATAAGCTGGGAATATCGAAAGATTTAGGCCAAGGACGAGAAGGTAGCTCATTTTTGGCTAGAAAACCAAGCTGCAGAGAACAAGTAGCTTTTTCTGACGAAAATCCGATGTTCTTGCTGAAGGCATGAATCTCACTGACTCTTTTAGCCGAGGCTAAGCATACCAGGAAAAGAGTCTTAAGAGTGAGATCTTTCAGGGAGGCTGACTGTAAAGGCTCAAACCTGTCTGACATGAGGAATCTTAGGACCACGTCTAAATTCCACCCAGGAGTAGCCAAACGACGCTCCTTAGTGGTCTCGAAAGACTTGAGGAGGTCTTGCAGATCTTTATTGTTAGAACGATTTAAGCCTCTATGCCGGAAGACCGATGCCAACATGCTTCTGTAGCCCTTGATAGTGGGAGCTGAAAGGGATCGTCCTTTTCTCAGGTATAAGAGAAAATCAGCTATTTGGGCTACAGAGGTACTGGTCGAGGATACGGAAACTGACTTGCACCAGTCTCGGAAGACTTCCCACTTCGATTGGTAGACTCTAATGGTAAACGCTCTCCTTGCTCTAGCAATCGCACTGGCTGCCTACTTCGAAAAGTCTCTAGCTCTCGAGAGTCTTTCGATAGTCTGAAGGCAGTCAGACGAAGAGCGTGGAGGCTTTGGTGTACCTTCTTTACGTGAGGCTGACGTAGAAGGTCTACTCTTAGAGGAAGACTTCTGGGAACGTCTACTAACCATCGAAGTACCTCGGTGAACCATTCTCTCGCGAGCCAGAGGGGAACAACTAACGTCAACCTTGTCCCTTCGTGAGAGGCGAACTTCTGCAGTACCTTGTTGACAATCTTGAATGGTGGGAATGCGTAAAGATCCAGATGTGACCAATCTAGGAGGAAGGCATCTATATGTATTGCTGCTGGGTCCGGGACTGGAGAGCAATAGATTGGAAGCCTCTTGGTCAGCGAGGTTGCAAAGAGATCTATGGTGGGTTGACCCCAAGTGGCCCAAAGTCTCTTGCACACATCCTTGTGGAGGGTCCATTTGGTTGGAATTACTTGACCTTTCCGACTGAGACAATCTGCTAGGACGTTCAAGTCGCCCTGGATGCGTTACTAGGGAGATGCCTCGATCTTTTGACCAGATGAGCAGGTCCCTTGCGATCTCGTACAACGTCAGTGAGTGGGTACCTCCCTGTTTGGAGATGTACGCCAAGGCCGTGGTGTTGTCCGAGTTTACTTCCACCACTTTGCCTCGAAGGAGATACTCGAAGCTTCTCAAGGCCAGATGAACCGCCAAAAGCTCCTTGCAGTTGATATGCATGCTCCTCTGACTCGAGTTCCACAGACCTGAGCATTCCCGACCGTCCAGCGTCGCGCCCCAGCCCAAGTCCGATGCGTCCGAGAAGAGAACGTGGTTGGGTATCTGAACTGCCAGGGGAAGACCCTCTCTTAGGCTGATATTGTCCTTCCACCAAGTCAGACAAGACTTTATCTTTTCGGAAATCGGGATCGAGACCGCCTCTAGCGTCTTGTCCTTTTTCCAGTGAAAAGCCAGATGGAATTGAAGAGGACGGAGGTGTAGTCTTCCTAGTGATACAAATTGCTCCAGGGATGACAGCGTCTCTACCAGACTCATCCACAGCCTGACTGAGCAGCGTTCTTTCTTCAGCATCTTCTGGATGGAGAGCAGGGCTTGATCTATTCTGGGGGCCGACGGAAAAGCCCGAAAAGCTTGACTGTGAATCTCCATCCCTAAATACAGAATAGTTTGGGATGGGACCAGCTGCGACTTTTCCAAATTGACTAGGAGTCCCAATTCCTTGATCAGATCTAGAGTCCAATTGAGATCCTTCAGACAGCGACGACTGGAAGAGGCTCTGAGTAGCCAGTCGTCCAAATAAAGGGAGGCTCGGATGTCCGATAAGTGGAGGAATTTCGCCACATTCCTCATCAGCCTCGTAAACACGAGAGGAGCTGTGCTTAGGCCAAAGCACAGGGCCCGAAACTGGTAAACCACATCTTTGAAGACGAATCTCAGAAGGGGTTGGGAGTCTGAGTGAATGGGGATGTGGAAGTAGGCGTCCCTTAGGTCTAGAGAGACCATCCAGTCTTCCTTCCTGACCGCTGCTAAGACTGACTTTGTGGTCTCCATGGAAAACTTCGTCTTTGTGACAAAGACATTCAGAGCACTGACGTCTAGCACCGGTCTCCAACCTCCTGTCTTCTTTGGTACTAGGAAGAGACGGTTGTAAAACCCCGGTGTTTGAAGGTCCGAGACTTTGACCACCGCTCCCTTCTCTAGCAAAAGAGACACTTCCAGTTTCAGGGCTTGTCTCTTTTCTTCCTCTCTGTACCTGGGAGAGAGATCGATGGGGGACGACGCTAGAGGGGGTTTGCGTACAAAAGGGATTTTGTACCCCTCTCTGAGCAACCTCACAGATTGTTGATCTGCGCCTCTCTTCTCCCAGGCTTGCCAGAAGTTCTTGAGTCTGGCTCCTACTGCTGTCTTAAGTTGAGGGCAGTCAGACTCTGCCCTTAGAGGATTTGGATCCTTTCCTCTTCCCTCGCTTCCCTTCGGCACGAGCACCTCCCCTGCTGGAGGCTCTGCCACGAAAGGTCGGGATAAACCGAGACGCTGGAGTGTCTATCCTCGGTCTAGCAGACAATGTAGGCAAAGGGGGAGCTTTGCGAGCCGAGGACGCAACTAGATCGTGGGTGTCCTTCTGTACTAAAGACAAGGCAATTTCCTTAACCAAGACTTCAGGAAACAGGCACTTGGACAAGGGCGCAAAGAGTAGCTCAGATCTTTGGCATGGCGTCACTCCAGCAGACAGGAAAGAACATAGAGACTCTCGTTTCTTCAGGACTCCGGACGTGAATGAAGCGGCAAGTTCGTTGGACCCATCACGGACGGCCTTGTCCATGCAGGACATAATGAGTAAGGAAACATCCTTATCAGCAGAAGAAATTTTCCTACTCAGAGCTCCTAAACACCAGTCTAGGAAGTTAAAGACTTTGAACGCCCTAAATATACCTTTAAGAAGGTGGTCCAGGTCCGATGGTGACCAACAAATCTTCGAGCGTCTCATGGCAAGGCGGCGGGGAGAGTCTACAAGACTTGAGAAGTCGCCCTGGGCAGAGGCAGGAACTCCCAAGCCGAGAACTTCTCCCATGGCATACCAGACGCTCGATCTAGACGAGAGTTTAGATGGGGGAAAGGCAAATGCTGTCTTCCCTAAACTCTTCTTGGTCTCTAACCAATCGCCTAACAGCCGCAAAGCTCTCTTGGATGAGCGAGAGAACGAGTTTAGTAAAGGCAGGCACAGTAGCAGGAACGCCTAATACAAACTCCGACGGCGGCGAACGAGGAGCCACAGAAACAAAGTGGTCAGGGAACAACTCCTTAAACACAGCCATGACTTTTCTAAAGTCCAAGGATGGTTGAGCTGCCTTAGGCTCATCAAGTTCTGAAGGTTGATCCTCTTGTGGTTCAGCAACGTCCTCATCTGACAGTTCCTCATCCGATAACTGATGAGAAAACGGCAAAGGAGTGGGCAACGTTTGACTCGCCGAGTCCGGTCGCACTGGTGCATGCGTGACGGAGCCGGACGCAGCGTTATGGAACTGCTGAACAGTCTGGGAACTGTCAACAACCATAGGAGCGCGAGGACGCACAGCGTCCACCCGAGACTGTTTAGACCGTCTGGGTTGTGCAGTCAACACCATACCGGGTTGCGGAGGTTGACGCACCGCGTCAAATCAAGTCACCTGTGATGGTTGATGAACGTCCTGAACGTCAACAACCACCTCCATGCGTTGCCTAACGTCAACGTGCGGCTGGAAACCCACACTGGGTCGCATCAGTAGAGGTACAACCCCAACTGGTTGACGCGAGAAAGCTACCTCAACGTCAACAGGACGCACAACAGACCGCTTGGATGGTTGTAGGCCGGAAGGTTCAGCGGCAACCTTCTCCGCATTGAAGTCCTCCATCAAGGACGCAAGCTTGGACTGCATGTCCTGCAGTAACACCCATTTAGGGTCTACGGAAGCAGGTGCGGCAACAGACGGGGTGAGCGACTGAGGCGGCACAACTTTGCCTCTCTTAGGCGGCGAGCAGTCATCCGATGACGGCAACGGGTCCGAACTGTCCCAGTGGCTACAACCGGGACGTTGGACTTGTCCTGAAGGGACCGACTTACGTTTCAAAGGTCTGGAGACCTTGGTCCAAGGTTTCTTACGAGAAACACCTTCGGACGACGAGGTATAAATGGGCTCTCTCGTCTTACGTTGGTAGGGGCGATCTTGGGGAGATACGCCTGATACCATAGAGGGAACATCTGTTCGCTGATCAAGGCCTCTCGAACCCATGAGTCGTACGACATTGCTTCTCCCCTGGGCTTGGGAGCTTGCAAGAGGTCCCGGACTAGGAGGACAACAGGCACGAACAGACGAACCCTCAAGCGCAACACGGTTCACAACACTGAGAAACACTAGGCACTTTAACACTTTCCGCCGTGGCACTTTGGCACTTTAGTTCCTTTACATCCGCCATGAGTTGGTTACGGTCACTTGCTAGGGCCTCAACTCTCTCCCCCAAGGCATGGATAGCATGCATCATGTCTTGCATCGACGGTTCCTGAGTGCTAGGAGGGGGGTTAGGAACAACCACTACAGGGGAAGGATTAGGTTCAGGGGCATGTGGAGAGGAAAAATCTACCGACCTAGATGAACTTCTCCTTACCCTATCTCTCTCTAGTCTGCGTGTATATATTTCAAATTCGATAAAATCGAATTCCGAAAGGCCCACGCATTCCTCACACCGATCTTCCAATTGACAGGTTTTACCCCGACAATTGGAATAAACAGTGTGAGGGTCGAGAGAAGCCTTTGGAAGACGCCTATGACAGTCCCTAGCATTACATTTTCTGAACTTGGGAACTTGTGAAAGGTCAGCCATTTTGAATTAGTCAAGGGAAAATTCCAAAAAAACGATCTAAGTCATCAACAATGAATCCGATCCAAAAAAGAGTTCAAGGATTTATTTGAAGAAAAACACCTGTACTGCGAAAGCTCAAACCAAATTAAAGTACTTCATCAAATATGATGTGAAAAAACTCCAGGTTCAACAGCGAGTAAAGTACGTCTTGTCGACACGTCGACAGAGAAGAAATTGAGTCTTTGTTTACATCGAGAGTGGTATCTGGCCGACAGTTGGCGCTGATGGGCACACCCCAACCTGCATAGCGATCGCTGGCTAGTTTTTACTGTTTTATGTCTGTCGAGCAACAGAGTTGCAGCTATTATATATTCCCCGGCTAAGTTAAATATTTAAAAATTATGTTTGTCTTTGAGACTTTTAATGTAATATTTTTCATTTTCCTAAAGGGATTTAAAAGTTTACATAATATCTCATACATTAATTCACATTGAGCAAAATACCTACACAATATCGAACCTTCCGATTCTAAATTTTAACACCAAAAATTTTTTGGTACTTGCGGTCATGGGTAGAGGGAACAAAAGGTTTCAGTGTGATATAACTGGACACAGAAGTATTGGCAGAGAGATCTTTTTCCCTGCCAAGGCCATCAACAGAATTTTTCTTTTTAAAATTAGCAAAAGTTATCAATAGAGTCTGAGGTTAGCCATTACATCCAGGGGTACATAAAAACATCTGTTTTTCATAGTAGGAAGGGAATAATAATAAACAAGAAAAATTTAAGTTTAGGGGAGGAAAAATTTTTACTCTCTGACATTAAAGAGCTTCCATTAGTTTTTCATGGAATTAATTCCTCCACCAAGGACATGTGAGAGCCGTCTCCCAGATGTCCACTCCCTACCTTAAACCACAACAGAATGGTATTGTAATACTGATCTTAGGTGTATTATAGAAATAATAAATATCAATTTACCATTGTAAGATTTTCACAATGTTTTATAATTGCTCCACTCACCAACCTTATAATTGTCTCATGTTTGTACTCCAGATTTGTACAACACCCTACACTCAGTAGGGAACAAGAGCTGAAGTCTTACCACAGTAACTGATTGCTGTAGACCTTTTTATGCATATTCTCAGGCCAATAGACAATGCTGTATGGGATGCATGAGGTCATTATTCTTTGTAATCTCTGCTTCTTACTATGTGAAAAGAGAATGTGTGGCAATGCAGATGTTTGAGGATGTTGTTTGATTCCCATTGTACATGTGTAACAGACAGAAAGGTCACCTGATTCGTGTCTTGACATCAGGAAAAAATTGTTGCGTATGTTCGCTATGTGACATATTTACTGAAAAGGGCCGTCCAGTCTGGAATTCCTTGGTATAAAAAAGATATAATGTACCATGATGTATCATTTCTTAGAGATGCAGACAAACGTGTTCTTTTAAGAATCAAATGAAGCATATTCTTTTCTGTATATTGTGATAACACAATTGGGGTATGTTCCCTCACAAAATGTCTTTTAAATCTTCTAATCTCAAAACTAATATAGTGATAATAGCTAGAGGATGTAACTCCTCCATTTGTTCACAGAGGCAGGACTGATGGGTGGAGGGATACTTGGTTTATTTATTTTCTTTACACACTAATTAATCTTTTATAGTTTTCTTTTACTGCATTGTCTTTTCATAATTTCACCCTGTTCCTCATTTGAAAAAAAATTAATGATATGAAATTGGAAAACTTTTACCTCGGATACACATTCATTGTTGGGTTTCTTTTGCACGAACCAAAACATGGGGTGGTGCCCATTTATCATATCGCTCCCTGGAGCCGTTAGTTAGTTCATATACTAACCAGATAGTAAGAGTGTGTGATACACCCTGCTGCCGCCTGCTAATTATAACTGTGAACATGATTAGAGTAGTGGCTCAGTGTACGCCAAACCCATTTGATGGGACTGAGAGCATTTCAAGTATACAGTACAACCATCCCCACTTTAATCATATTGATGAGCAAACTAGACAGAATACAGAGAGTCCTATCTCCTAAAAATAAACAGCCCACTCAAGAAATCCATGGGCGAACTTTCTGCAAGAGAGAGTTCCGCTTACCAATATGGGAATCTTGACACTCTTGGTCCAAACATTATCGGGTAATAGGCAAGATCACCACAGCTCCCACAATTGGTTTTGAAGAAATCAATCCAATCCCATAAATAGTATCCCTTCCCAAAAGCATAGAAAGTGAAAAGAGGAAGAGAGATGAACAGCAAGATGGAACATAGTTGATAAAATATAGAGGAGGTTGAAGTAACAATAAGCAATAGCAAAAGTATGGGAAATTTTAAGTCAAACTGAAGGAAAATTATTCCCGAGTTTAAGAACCCTCTTGCACGTCACAAGGCTTCAACATGGAAAATAAACGCTTCATGGTAAAGCCAAGTAGCTATGTCAAAGCATTCTTTCAAAGGGCTACCTATAAACATTGTGAATCGCTCATGGATGAAAAGTATTTGTATATTAAGCTAAAAATACACACAAAAACACTAGGCTACACTAGCCTAAATTTTACCGAAAAAGGGTCAGACACTTAGGCTAGTCGAACAGACCATACGCAACTGTGACAAATTACTCTATTCTAAACACTCCTAAGACGTCACGAAGTTTAGAGCTGTTATAGTGTCATATGTCGGAAACCATAAATATTCTAGTCTGAATTAGACTAAATCTACCACTAGAAATCCAGAGTTTAACAAAGCTAATAATCTACAGCATATGAAAGTGGGGTAAAAGTTCATAAAAATTGAAGATACAAAGCTTTAAACACCTCCATACTCTCATGATTGCCTGGAGTGAATGGTGTAAAAAGCCATAGCGATACCATTCGTGTAAATTATTCAAATTAATTCACCAAAAGCAGACTTAATCAGTAAAATAAACCTCCCTATAATGTTAACACTACAGAATCACTAAGAATAGTAAATAACTAAATCAGTACTTCATAAATTATTAACAGAATATGCAGATAGTCACAACTAACTCCGCTCGGAAAAAAATGTGTTGGCCATAAGGCGATGAAACTGAAGATGGTGGCTGGGAGCGTATAAACGCCCAGGTAGTATTGTCTTCAGTATGTATTCGTGTTGGTTCTTGGTGATGATGTGTTATTAGTTGTCAGACAAATTTCAGCACTGGATGTGCTGTGATGGGTTCAATAGAGCATGAACCAGTGAGTCTCCCAACACACAGAGTCCATGTTTTGCACATTGAAACACTGGTCCTGGAGTAGGTAAGACAATATTTCTTTTAGATTCTGTTTAATTGGATGTAATCAAAGCCGGTGAAGTGATGGATGTGGTTGCCTCTCCCCACCTACCTCCTGCCAAGTACTATACCTACCATGATAACAATTCAATAGCCCTTCTACCTCTGCTGAAGACATACAGTAATTCTATTTAAAGGACTAAATGTTTGTATTTGTATAGGAACAAAGGGCCCCTAGCAGGAGCATCCTTGGGTGGTAGTACAAATGAATACCATTTTGGTAAGGAATCTTTTCTTTTGTTGAGCATCAAGCTCTTTGCACTTCAAAGATACCAGAACTGTAACTTAGAAGCATGATTCATCAAAATAATAGGCATAAATTTTTCTGCGACGTACAAAATACAAAAAATTAAAAGCAATAGGATGTCTATTCTTTAAGATGATGCAACTGGGAAACATGAAGCAGTTTCATATCAGAATTATGAGAAAATAAAATAATACACTGGGTAATGCAACTTACCTAACTGAGTGATATGGACATTTTGATGTTCAGTGGATATCTTCCTTAATTCCTGTAATAAAAAGCATGAAATTATTTCAATGAGTAACATTCAAAAACCATTAAAGAGCACTTGTGGCTAAGCATAAAACTCTCATGTCAGTGTGAACTCAAAACATATTAGAATTACATATATGACTAAAGGAAAAAGAATATGGGAGAAATGAAATCCAGAGTAAAATCATGACAAATTCTTAGATAATTTTTATTTTTCCTAACTATACAAACCTTAGGGGTATTACTTTCGGCGTAGCTGAAATGACGAGCCATTAATTTTTAACGAGGGGTAACTACCCACACCGCTGGTTAGCGGGTGGTAGGGAGGGTAGCTTGCTACCGCTCCCCCTCACACACCTGCGATTGAGCTCACTTTGCTTGGAGGTAGGACTTCAAGGGGGATAGGGCTGGCGGGCAAGTTTGGTTAAATACTGTAGCTAAGGTTTGCATTGTTAGGAAAAAATACAAATTATCTACGAATATGTCATTTGTTCCGTAACTGGAATACAAACCACGCTATTCAATAGGGGTGACTCATCCATTGGGAAGGTTAGACATCCCAGCCAATCTGGCTTTTTGGCTTTACCCGGGGGCTCCTTATCTGAGTGTTAGCACTCAAGGAATAAGGATTCCTTGCACCTCGCTAAAACCTTGCTACGCAAAGTCTGCGGCCTACGCAACCTATGTGTGAACATATGTAGAAATGCGACTCGTCCTGGTAAAGTTATTCCGAGTTCTTTAAATGGAAAAACTGTGCACTAGGACTTTCCCAATACCACCTCGTCAGGGTATGGGGACGCAACAGTGTTAATCTTAATACTAGATACATAAGGGAGCATGGTTTACCTGGAGTGGTATGAGGTCAGCTATGCAGAGAACCCAGGATGCTGCTTTCCCCAAGAGAGGGGAGGATGAAAAATAGAATAAGAGCCCATCATACCTTTTCATTCATGCAGACTAAAACTGGGTAACAAAGCCCTCAACCTTCTGCTACTTGTCCAATAAGGAGCTTGAGGTTTAAAACCAGCTGTTGTGCAGCCACCACAGGACCAATAGAAAACGTATCGAGTCTCCTGTGGGTTACGTCTTGCAGGTAGCGGGATGTGAACGTGTTCTGACGTTTCCACACTCCAGCTTGAAGAACCTGCATCACTGAGTAGTTTCTTTTGAAGGCCAGGGACGTAGCTATGCCCCTGACATCATGTGCTCTGGGGCGATGTGACGGAGGAGGGTCTGGATTCAGTGCATGGTCAATGACCCTGTGAATCCAGGCCGAGATGGTGTTCTTGGTGACCTTCCTCTTGGTCCTTCCTGTGCTGACGAATAGTGCAGACACACGAGGACAGGCTGCGGCTGTTCTCTTGAGGTACAGCCTCAAACTCCTTACTGGGCATAGTAAGAGATGGTCTGGGTCATCTATTACAGTACGGAAACTAGAAAGCCAGAAGGAGTTGAATCGAGGATCCACTACTCAAAGATTCTGAGTCTTAGCAATAAACTCAGGGACGAAGCTGAATGTTACCTCTCCCCATCACCTTGAATGGGCGATGTCGTATGCGAGACCATGAAGTTCACCGACTTGCTTGGCCAAGGTCAAAGCTAGCAGGAACACCGTCTTTCAAGTCAGGTGGCGATATGTTGCCTGGCGTAATGGTTCATAGGGAGGTCTCTTAAGAGACCTGAGCACTCGAACCCGGTTCCATGGGGGAGGTCTCACTTCTGACTGGGGGCAGGTAAGTTCATAACTACGTATGAGTAGAGAAAGTTCTAGCTATGAAGAAAGGTCCATTCCTTTCAGTCTGAAGGCGAGGCTTACGGCTGAGAGGTAGCCTTTGACTGCCGAGACTGATAGGCACATTTCTTCACGCAAATACACGAGGAACTCCGCTATTGCTGGAATAGTGGCATCGAGTGGAGAGATACCCCTTCCACGACACCAACCACAGAAGACCTTCCACTTTGCCTGGTAGACTGCTGCTGATGATTTTCGCAGGTGTCCAGACATCTTGATTGCAACTTGTTGCGAAAATCCTCTCTGAGAGGAGATGCTGGAGTCTCCAGGCATGAAGTCGTAGCAAAGCTACAGCTTTGTAGAAGATGTTGGCATGTGGTTGGTTGAGTAGACTGTGTTGTGGAGGGAGTTCTCTTGGAATTGCAGAAGGTCCAGAAACCATTCTGCGTGATGCCATAGTGGACCTATGAGGGTCATTGAAAGACTGACTGATGTTCTGGTCTTGTTGAGTATCCTCCTCATCACACAGAACGGGGGAAAGGCGTAAACGTCGATGTTGTCCCACCATTGTTGGAAAGCATCTTGTAAGAGAGCCTTGGGGTCTGGGACTGGGGAACAATACAGCGGGAGCCTGAAGCTCAGGGCCATTGTAAAGAGGTCCACAGTCGGAGAACCCCACAAAGTCAGGACTTTGTTGGCTATTATTATTATTATTATTATTACTATCCAAGCTACAACCCTAGTTGGAAAAGCAAGATGCTATAAGCCCAGGGGCTCCAACAGGGAAAAATAGCCCAGTGAGGAAAGGAAATAAGGAAATAAATAAATGAAGAGAACAAATTAACAATAAATCATTATAAAATAAGAAACAACGTCAAAACAGACATGTCAAATAATAAACTATCAACAACATCAAAAACAAATATGTCATAAATAAACTATAAAAAGACTATGTCTGCCTGGTCAACAAAAAAGCATTTGCTCCAACTTTGAACTTTTGAAGTTCTACTGATTCAACCACCCGATTAGGAAGATCATTCCACAACTTGGTCACAGATGGATGATCCAAAGACCACTCAGTACTTGCTATCTGAGATGCTCTGCTTAGGTTGTCGGCGAGCACATTCCTTTTGCCCGGAATGAAGCGTGCCGATAGTGGTATCGAGTGGATTTCGGCTCATCTCAGTATCTCTACTGCTAGATGGGATAGTTGCTGCGAAAAAGTACCTCCATGTTCGTTGATGTACTGTAGGTCACTACTGTGGTGTTGTCACTCATCACCACCACAGAGTGGCTTGCCAGGAACTGTTGGAACTGTTGAAGAGCCAGAAAGATGGCCTTCATCTCTAGGAGATTTATGTGGATGTACTTTTCTGACTCTGACCAGAGGCCTGAGGTCGTGTGGTGCAGCACGTGGGTCCCCTACCCTTTTTTTTGAAGCGTCTGAAAACAGCATCAAATCCAGGGGGAGGACCAGAAGATCCACTCCCTTTCGTAGATTTTTGTGTGTCACCCACCACTGAAAGTCCGTCAGTTCCGCAGGGCCCATGGGGATCTGGATGTCCGAGGAGTCATGTGCTTGATTCCACCGGGACTCTAGTTGCCACTGAAGGGATCTCATCCTGAGGCGACCATTGGGAACTAAACAGGCCAGCAATGAAAGGTGACCAAGGAGATGTAGCCACGATTGGGCTGGAAGTTCTTCTCGTTTGAGAAAAGGTCTTGCGACCTTTCTCGGCCTTCTTATCCTGTCGTCTGATGGGAAGGCTTTGTGGAGAATGGTGTTTATAATTATGCCTAAGTATACCAGTCTCTGAGTAGGAAGTACAGAGGACTTCTCGAGATTTACCATGATCCCCAGATCCTGGCAAAGTCTTAGAAGTTTGTCTCGGTGTTGAAGAAGGGTTGACACCGAGTCTGCTAGGATTAGTCAGTCGTCCAGATAACGGAGGAGACGGATGTCAATCCTGTGTGTCCAAGATGACACTAGGGTAAACACTCTGGTGAAGCCTTATGGTGCTGTGGATAGACCGAAGCCCAGCACCTTGAACTGGTATATTCTGTTGTCTATAAAATGTCTGATTTGGTCCTATATGTATTACAAACCTCCGACCTTTAAAAAGAGACTCATCCTTAAGAGACGTGGGGAAGGTGTTTCTCATGTGTGAAAGCAAAATGACTGGTCTAAGATGTCAATAGCCTCTGGCGAATCGTCAGAGGAGCGTGATAGTTTGGAAGTTCATGTGCATGAAGAAGAGGTCACAGAAGCATTCGGGAAATGTTCCTGGCAGGAGAATGAAGAGAGTAAGGCTCTGTGTCCTCACCAACAGCATTGGTTCTTTGTCACTTACGAGAATTGGCACTGGTAGCAGAGGTGTGAACCCTTGTACAGAACTACAAACATTGTCTACCGGAGGAAAGGGTTTTGGTACAGAGCTGTTCTTCCAACAAAACTATGCAGAGGAATCAGACAGACTCCAGAGAGAACGACCGATCAAGTCATCCTGTGTTTTGTTAATTTCTTCCTTGGCAAGTGTTACATTAAAAGATTTTGTTATCTCTAGGACTCTAAAACATATGAAGGAGAAACGGCAGTAGCTGTGCATACTTACATCACTAGCACACCCCACTTCTCTCTACCGAAATAGGTAATCCAATAATGGAAATGGAGGGCAGCGCCCTTCATTCTGTCCGGCAGTGCGTTAAGGCAAATGCACTGTCTCCCACAGGAAGAAAAAAGGTAGGAGTTATGTGAAAGTAAAAGCTATCTATCAGACTTCCTGGATTACGATAATGTCTTTTACTCCTTAACCCCCAAAAGTTTCAGCCAAGACTCGGCAAAAATGAAGAGAGATTAAAGAACTTGAAGTTCATCTTCTTCAAGATCGTGCAGGCCAGTGACAACACAACAGCCAGGTGATACGTCCTTTGTACCCTCAGGGATCATCAGACACAAATGGGAAGGGCAACAACACTCCCCTTACACTTGGTGGCCAATGATAACCTTCCTTATAGTTAATGTTGTCAACCACACACAATACGGATAAGACAGCAATAGACATGCCACCCGACAGGAACAAGTATAGGCTGTTAGCAAAAAACTGTAGGCCTAACACAATTACAGATATCAGAAAACACTGTACAGTATATCCAATCATAATATCCCTCGAACACGATTGCAAGACCAAGTATTCAAACCGAGAGAAAAGCAAAAGATTAAAACAACCAGATGATGATGCCGAGAAATACGTACATACTCTCTGACAGCCAAAGTCAAAATGAAGACTAGTTAATTGGTGGGTGGGCAGGTAGCAGCTACGTACTACTAAAACCTAATTTGAAGTTTAAATCACTGATAGAGCTTCGCTCAAGCTGTACTCCTATTGCAGGTCCAAGGTTTGTATTATGTATAACAAAGTAGAATTTTAATTAAAATAAGAAAGCCAAGTTACTATTAGTTTCCAAGTATGGGTTATAGGCAAGTTATAGCTTTAGGAAGATCTAATCTATTATAGCAGTGCTAATATCCTAAATAATATTGTACTACTATGTTGTAAAACAAAGAAAATGCCTTCACTCGACAACATAACTTCTAGTATGGAATCTTTGTAGTTGGTTGGGGCATATCAGATCAGTAATTAAAATGTTGGTAAATATTTACTATGGCAATATATTCCTCATGAAGAAATTGAGAAACATTCCTGGTGTATTTATAGATACTTTGAACTGTTCACATGCAAATAATTAAGGCAAACATCTTTTACAAATTTTAGACATGTTAAAATTCCTGAAAATATGACTGAAAAACCACATTTTAAGGGGGAAACAAACAAAAGACCACCACCTTACCTAACCTCAAAGCCATTTCAGTAAAGTTATAGTTATGGACGGAATTACATTTCGAACATAGAGTATACATTTAGTATTTGTTTACAAGAGCATGCTCTTCATTTACTCCAAATTTATGCAGTCCTGCAGCTCCTCTCTTCTAGCACAGTAATTAGGAAGTTCTTTAAATGGGGGAAAGCAAAAAATGGGATGATATGTTGAACAAGGGGGAGGAGTTATAAAATACTAGCTTGGTTTCACCACTAAACGACTTGGAACTGACATCGTCAACATAGTCAACCTAACAGAAGTTTGTGATGGCGTAAAATCAAAATATATAATAAATTAAAAATAGAGTAATTACTCAAAACTGTCACTATTTGTGAATTGTATATTTAACCCGGCACTTGGCCGGGTAATCAAAACCAAAGTTCTTACCTCTGCCTTATCTGGTGTTCTGCAAGTGGCAATAATAACTTCTGGAGGGAACTCATGAGCTGAAAGTTGTTTAACTAATTCTAACCCGAGTCCTCTATTACTTCCTGTGATTAAAACACTTCGGGCTAACATGATACAGTCACGACAAAAGGCAATCACAAGGTATTTAAAGACCACTTGACTTCTGACTTGTTGTTATGTAGCCTCTGTTTACCTCCCATATCACTCGACAGGCTCATGTCATGGCCCACTATCCTTTCAAAATAAATACAATTATAAATAACAGGGATATTATTCTAATTATGTTTTAACATATACATTTTTTCAAATAACAGGATCTAGGTATATTTAACTTTTAAATAGATTGCAATGTGTTTGTGAGATGAATTACAGTCAACAAACGTTAAAAACAATTATCTTATAGATAGGTTTAATGTTCTTGTTTTTGCATATCTATGATGTAATACATATTATTTATTATATGAGAGTGGTAAAAACAAGAACATTAAACTTACCTACAAAATAATTGTTTTTAACGTGTGTTGACAGTAATTCGTCTAAAAAATAAACACATTGCAATCTACATAAAAGTTAAATATACCCAGAGCCTGTGGGTCTATTTCAATAATTCCTTAAATCTGTTATTGAGGGCAATTCATCTCACAAATAATAACACATAGAGTCTATTTAAAAGTTAATCATTTCAAATGGTAGTTTACACGCAATTCATTTAACAAGCAAACTTATACTATACTTCATATAATACAAAATACAACATTCTACTAGACTTGTATATCATTAGGCCTACTCATGGATTTCCGTGTTGGAGATACTTTTAGTTCATATGTCGAACTAGATGAAAATTCAAATATTACCAATCCACTAATTACCGTATATGTAAATGTGGAAAAGAGACAGCAGGACAATTGCTACAGCTCAGAAGAGAATGCCGAACCGCCATTTCAATCCTGACATCTACAGTAGTGCTTTGAGCTATGGTACATCCTGCAACAAAACCGATGTCGCCTCGCCAGACCCGATTTTGATACGTCATGTCCTTCTTGCCCTGAAAGGTGGCCTGACGTTTAAGCAACAAAGACATCGTTAGAATGGTTCGAATGTGAGGAGGAGGGTAATCACCGATATCAGTCAAAGAAATGCGAGGATTGATGATGATGATGATGATATATAGAAATACACAACATATATATATATATATATATATAATATATATACAATATATATATATATATAATATATATATATATATATATATATATATATATATATATATATATATATATATATATATATATACATATATATATATATATATATATATATATAATATATATATATAATATATATATACATATATATATATATATATATATATATATATATATATATATATATATATATATATGTGTGTGTGTGTGTGTGTGTGTGTATATATTCATATATATATATATATATATATATATATATATATATATATATATATATATATATATATATATATATATATATATATATATATATATATATATAAGCAATAGAGAGGCCTTATCTTTTATTCTTTTAAGAAATGGAATCGTTTTCGAGAATAGTTTTCGAAAAATATAATCACACCGATATATTTGAATTCCTTGTTACCTTTCTAGATGGAACATCCTTAAATATTGTGAGAACTGACTATTCCA
Source organism: Palaemon carinicauda (assembly GCF_036898095.1). Lineage (NCBI taxonomy): Eukaryota > Metazoa > Arthropoda > Malacostraca > Decapoda > Palaemonidae > Palaemon > Palaemon carinicauda. The sequence continues at coordinate 64,035,292 of NC_090764.1, read as the reverse complement.
ATTAATATACGTGGGAATGATGTATCCCTTGTTTGCATTACTCTAGCAGCTGCTCTCTCTCTCTCTCTCTCTCTCTCTCTCTCTCTCTCTCTCTCTCTCTCTCTCTCTCTCTCTCTCTATATATATATATATATATACAATATATATATATATATATATATATATATATATATATATATATATATATATATATATATATATATATATATATATATATATATATATATATATATGTTCAGTGACCACCTAAAACGTTAAAACGATTATGCCCGTTTTCATTGCGAGTTGGAATCATTGATATTAAATGTTATCAATAGGGTTATTACCATCATCATCATCACTTCATAAATGTTAATAAGCAAACCTCGTCAAGCCATACATTAAGATCACCCAATTGCCACCTCTCCACCATCATCTTTAACCCCTACCTGCTTATATCCTTCAATCCCCATCCCCAATGTTTGAGGTTTAAAGGTCTCACGGTTATGATAAGATCCTTCCGGTGGAAGTTTTTTTAGTAAATGAAAAACAAAATACTAAGATGACAATATTTCATTAGGTTTGCTTTCCAGGTATTTAAAATTATATCAAAGCTATAAATAACAAAGTAAATATGCGAATGACTGATTAAACACATATCGAGAGTAATGGATTTCTTGAAGAGCTTACTGGGTAAGCACCTATAAGGTGTTGGACATCAGGACATGAAACGACAAATAAAATCGTAATAATACGATTACTCAATGCTAAGGAAATATTTCCTTTTGCCTTGGGAAGGGTGAAGCCAGCTCGACTCGGACCTTTGAGCATTGAGCAATCGTCACCAGGGAAGGGGGTTCGCTTGGAAGTGAGCGACTTGCCAAGATAATTTGATTGATTGATTGATTAGGAGTATTTTCTCATCCTAACATCTAAGGTTATTGACGCCGAACCAGATAATTTGGGTAAACAGTGTGTTGATAGTTTAATATTTTATACCCTACTTCCTAATCCTATATAGCCTACCACATCATCACAATAATAATGCACCAATGAACTTTCATTGCATATCATTTCACATATTTCATAGTCACCAATCACTTCTGAAACAATATAGATTATGTTAACTGGTGATGCATTTTAAATCTCCAACCTTAAACTAATATAATTGATATAGCAAATAATACTATTTTCTCTAAGAGTAGCCTGTGATAAAAGCTGACGCCAACCACACCCGAGCTACGTGGCTCATGATCGGAATCAAAGGAAAGGACAGAAATCAACAGCTAACCCTTTAAATCTCACCTTCGAGATTTTGAACAAAGGCCACTTGTTAATGATTGGTGACCCAATAGGTTCTATTTGAAACGATACATTATTAGCCCCTACATATAATACATAGGCCACAGTGTGTAATTAAGGAAATGCAAACGAGGGATATTTCCGTGTTATGAATATTAATGTGAATAGTCAGTTCCAATATTATTTAAGAAAATTTTATATAGAAATAGGATAGGAAAACTCAAATAAAAAGTTATGATAAAATCTTTTGATGAATTAGTTTCGAAATATTAGACTACATTTCTTAACAGAATAAAAAAGTTCTCTCTCTTCATCGCATTTCTTTGAGTGATATAAGTAATTTCCCTCCTCTTCACATTCGAACCACCCTAACGATGTCTCGGTTGTTTAACGTCGGCCACCTTTCAGGGCATGAAGGACATGATCTCTCCAAGTCAGGTCTGGCCAGGCGACACCGGTTTTGTTGCTGGGTGTACATCCCAAGGCCAGCGACCAAAGCAAGCTACATTCAATATGTGGATAAGCAGCTACACCTAACACAGCATGTCACCATCCAAGAAAATAAGACTGGAACCTTTATTACTGAATTATCAGAGGGGTCATCAATGTTACAACCACTTCCTTCCAGTGTACATTCCACACATCAATGTCCCTGCCATGTCGTCACATATTTGTATTAAGATTTAATCCCCCACTTGAACTTTTTGATACTTAGCTAGCTGCTATAAATAATTACTGGATGTTTAGATCTAAAAATGACATCATTCCTGAAACCGCCAAGTGTCAGCATCACCCCTAATAACTGGAACAGACTGCAAACGATAGATATAAGATGGCTCTCCTACTTGGGCAGAAACTGGCTTCAGGGTGTGGCAAAAGACTATGAGCAAAGACTGTGTGTGTTAGAAAACTTGACTAAGATGTGGAGAACAGGAAAACAGGTTGCACTTGTAGAAATTATTGAGCATGATCCACTAACAACTGTCATTTCAAATGACCTTGACTTCAACATGGATGAACACAAAAAACAGTACCACCTACAGTTACAGAACCATCATCACCTACAATTCCAGAACCTGCTAATCCAAGGTTGGACAATGCCACTTTGCCTCCAAAATAAAAGAAAATGGGTAGACCCAAAGGGTCAAACAGTGCTGTTATAGGACTTACTAAGATAAAGATGGAGAACTTCTCTTTTAAAATGTTGTAGAACATAACATAACACAAGATGACATCACCAGAATAATCAAGAGTAAAAAAAATAAACTGTGCGATCGATCCTATGCCAATATCTGAAGTAATTGGAGAGAGAGACTTTTCTAGTCTAGCCAAAATAATAATGAGAATAGCAAATGCAAGCATTGATGAATGTAAGTTTCCTAAATCTGAGAAAATGGCTATAGTCACACCAGCTCTGAAAAATGCGCTGGACTACCTATTTCAAATCTATCCTTAATCTCAAAAGTGCTTGAATTTGTAATTCTTGAACAACTAGTCAGCCACTTAGAAGCAATAGAAGCTTTGCCTCACAACCAATCTGCTTACAGAAAACTATACTCTACGTAGACTGCTCTGTTGTAAATATGCTAGAAATGATGGATGAAAAAAATGACGTATCTTAATTCTGCTCGATCTCAGTGCTACTTTTGATACAGTGGTACATGAACTGATACTAAATGATATACGGTACATCGTCGTTGAAGATCAAGCCTTCGAATACCTAAAAGACTACTTAGTTGGTAGAAATTACTGTGTACAAATTGAAAAACTTTTATTCATCACATGAACCCATAAACAGAGGGGTGCCCTAGGGGAGTGTACTTGGCCCAATCTTATTCTGCATCTATACTATTGGTCTATCGAAAATGCTACAAAGGCAGGGCGTGAAGTTTAAACTATTTGCAGATGACACACAATTTTACTTCTCCTTAAATGATATACATGACACTACTGAAACTCTAAACCGAATCCTTGATAGTGTTCAAGAATGGATGACATTTAAACAACTAAAATTAAATGAAAACAAAACTGAATTCATGGTGGTGGGCAAGAAAAACAGCGTGAGAAACTTGGGTGATATTCAAATGAACATAAATAATGACTCGGTGCCGATATCAAGTAAAGTTCGAGATCTAGGTGTATTTCTTGACTGCAACCTATCTCTAAATGCCCAAATAAATAATGTAATAAAACTGCTGGTTATCATCTAAGAAATATTGCGTTTATAAAAAAAAGTACCTAGACGAAAATTCTGTAAAGAAACTTGTGATAAACTGTGTTATTACCAGGATTTACTATTTTAACTTTATCTATTACAATTTACCAAAGGTACAACTTAAGAAATTACAAAACATAACAAACAGAGGAGCAAGACTGAAAAAAGGCGTCCCACCTAGAGAAAGGATCACCCCTATGCTAATTGATTTACACTGGCTGCCGATTAAAGCGAGAATTGAGTTTAGAATATGTACAACAACCCACCAAGTTATCAGAACCGGTCTTCCAAAATACTTAAAAGAACTGCTACATATTGTGCAGCCAACAAATCGTGTCGACACGAGAATAGTTACAGATGGCTTCAAACTGTTGGAACCTAGATATATGACAACTTTAGGCTCTAGAGCCTTTAAATATGCGGCCTCGAGACTATATAAGCTCCCACGAAACATTCGAATGATTGAAGACATTAAGGCTTTCAAGAAGAAACTGAAAACTTTCTTATTTCATGAGCCTTTTCACAGTGACGATTCAACAGTAAATGAAGAATATGAGAAATGAAACGTTAAATACTCTGAACGGACAAGGTAAAAGGACAGTCGAGGTCCTGTAGAGAGTGGGGTTCCCCTGCTGTATGGGACCGGAAAAGCGGGCACCAAAGTAAAGAGCAAAACCCTTCTGCAATACCACAGCATGTCTGCATTCAAATGTTTCAGTCCATATGATACACTGATACTTTGATATAGATGGTTAGAAACCTGTGGAACATGTATACGGGGCTTTGGAATTATCAGCACAATGGTTTTGTGAGCTCTGTAGGTCTGTAAATGTTCTCTTCAGTGGGTGCACCCGAAGTGTATTGGTAAAAGAACTATATCCAAGGGCATATTTTGGATTTACAGAGAACGTTATGTTTGGAAATTCTGAGACTTTTAATATTTGATCAAGAATGAATTATTTTTAAATGTTTTTTTATATCTGATTATGAATAAATGATTTCCGGTTTAACAATTTTTAATGCCGATTATACCAGGACCAATGAAATACGATTGAGAATCCTGTTTGTCTATTTTACCAGTTATGGTGGGCAGAGGGGATTTTGAGTGCTTTCATGAACATTCCCTTTTTTTTCAACAGCTCAAGTGCCTTCCAGTTCCCTTGCTGTTTACCCTGGAACTCTGGACTCTAGGTAGCTTCCCCACTTCAGCAAGTGCGAAGCTTGTGGACTTTTCGTCTTTTCTATAGTAGGTGGTCTATAACGGTTACCAGATATCGTTCAGCGTTGTGGTTTAGCAGCACCTGCTACATACGAGTTTCCCCAGTGATTGGTCAGCTCTCGAAAGGGTAATAGTATCACAATTCTAACTCATAACATAACGATAGATTTTCTGACACCAAAGTTACCATTATTATTAATGTTACTAGCTAAGCTACAACCCTAGGCTACTTGGAAAAGCAAGATGTTATAAGCCTACAGGCTCCAACAGGGGAAAATAGCTCGCTGGGGAAAGGAAATAGATAAATTATATATGAAGTAATGAAAAAAATATTAATATGTTACGATCAGTAACAACGTTGAAATATATGTCATATACAAACTATGAAGAGAGACTTATGTCACCCTATAAAACATGAAATATTCGCTGCAAGATTGAAATTCTGAAGTTCCACTAATTAGGAAGATCATTCCACAATCTGGTCACAGCTGGAATGAAACTTCTAGAATATTGTGTTGTGTTCATTCATTTCACTAAGTACTTCATTGTCTTTCACTTTATTTTGGCTTTGCACAGTGACCTCGAACGCCGTCGTTCACACTCATATGGTATCACATTGTTGACCAATTCCTTTTGTTACACATAAACATAGCCTTCATAAACAATTTTCGTTCCACCTTTGTTAGAGCTGATGAATTCCATTGATTTATTGATTTTATATTTCTTCAAATATAAATACATTGGTAAGATATGGCGGAGAGTTCGCGTGGAGGGATCTTTGCTAACTGACTGATAAGATAATGCTAGAAAAGAAGTCATAACACAGAAAGCGAATGAGAGAATTACTTTTCAAGTTTTCTAAATAAAGTATTTAAAGTAAAACAATTGCTTAGATGACTAATTTCATATTTTAAACAATTTCTATTCTAAAGTAGTTTGTTTTATTTCTCTGTTTTGAAAGTTTCCAGATGAAAGTTGTTAAGTATTTAAAGGAAAACTACTCTTTTAAACACTCAATATTCTTCTACTTCCTTTTTTATAAAATTTCCCTATGGAAAGCTTTTGCTTGTATATTTACATTTAAATTTGGTGTTGGGGGATTTTTGTGATTACTGTAGGGGGGGGGGATTTTTTCATGGGCGATTTATTTTCTTCAGGAGATTTTTTCCTCGGAGGATTTTTCCTGGCAACGTTGAGCCTTAAGAGGGAAAAGCAAGAATGTTAAAATTGACTGCCTATCTATTACTACATATAGGATGGTACTGTCTGGGAAGATCGGAAGATCTGAATGCAAAGGATGATCAGAATTATGAAAAATCTCATGCAACATGCACAAAGAACTAACTGAACGACAGTGCCAGAGATTATCTTGATCAGGAATAAAAAATTAATAGACCGCAAGTTTCTGTCCAACAAATTAAGATGAGAATCAGCTGCTGAACACCAAACAGGAGAACAATATTCGAAACAAGGCACAATAAAAGAATTAAAAAATTTCTTCAGGATAAATTGATCACCAAAAATATTGAAAGAATTTCTCAATAAGCCAACTTTTGGTCAATTAAAGAAGACAGACAGAATGCGTTTCTCAAATGTAAAATTGCTATCAATAATCACTGTGCTCGACCTACTTACCATCATGTTTTCAGTTTTGTTAGGGTTCAACTTTATTTGTACCGCATCCTGATTTTAGTATATCTCTATCTAGGGGTTCAGCAATGCAAGATCTACATTCAGGAGATAGAATTTACGTATATTAAATATCATCATATGCATAAACAATATCTATATAGTATGAAACATCAATGGGCCTAGAACACTAACATGAGGAGCACCAGATATCACATTCCCATACTCACTATGGTAGCCATCAACAACTCTGCAATCAGCCCCTTAAAAATTCAGTAAAGGCCCACCCACTCCCAACTGTTTGAGTTTGAACACAGGGGCTCATGATTAGCCTAGTCAAAGGCAGCACTAAAATCAAGGCCAATCTTACAAACTTCCTGACTATAATCAAGAGATTTCTGTACAGCATTG